>NC_141023.1:6105000-6117500 GCF_052040795.2 Danio rerio
AATATGTGATTGTGGTGTCCTTGGTCACATGACTCAGATGGGAGGAAGCAAACAGGAGACAGTCATGGTGAGTCACAGAAGCACAAACTCCTCCGTGCTGCTCCTCTTCTGATTTCGCCTCAGTTTGTCTTTGGTTTTTGTGTGTGTGATGTCCATGTCTGACGTAGAGCCGCTTTGTCCCTCGCTGTGACCCTCAACGAAGGTGAAGATGGGGTATTTCTGCTCGGATGATGACAGAGCCTGTTTATTAAAGAGAAAAGTAGGGAGAAAGTCAGAATACAAAACTGCATAATAGGGAATTTCTTTATCTTATTTATGCAAGGCAAGTTTATTTTTACAGCACATTTCATACATAAAAGTCAATGAAAGTGTGTTGCATAACCCGGAATAAAAGAAACAAGTGTAAGAAAAATCAAAACAATTGATAAAAATAATTAAAAAGTGTTAAAACAGGTTAGAAAAGAATGAAAAAGAAAGGAAAGACACATTAGTGCGATCTGTCACAGTCCTCATTCAGTAAAGGCACAGCTAAACAGATGCGAGTCCAGCGACGAGGGGCTGTTAGTAGCTGAAAGCAGATTCACCCGGCTTTGAACTCTTGGAATTTCTTATATGATCCTAAAGATCTGAGTGATCTGATTCAGTGAGCATATCTGTAATGTATTCAGGTCCTATGCCATTTAGTGCTTTATAGACCAGTAATAATAGTTTAAAATCTATTAAGAATAATATTAATAAATATAGCTGCAAGCAGCAATAAAGGGGCCAAGCACTTTTGGCCAAAAGTTGGCGCTGCTCCAGAAGTTTTTGAGTACTTTCAGGGCATGGGGTTGAAGATGCATACCATGTTTTGTAATGATATGTGAATGTGTTGGTAAAATATAGCATTTTTGGCCAAAAATCAAAATGGTCGACGCCTGAAATGGCTGACCTGTGAAAATCAGACATCATTCGACTCGACATGCTCTGCCGGATGTAATGAGACCAGTTTCATGAGTTTCGGACAAACGGTTGAGATGTTATAAACCAAAATAGCAAGTTTTTTGAATCTCCGGACCACTAGGGGGCAGTGCGCTGAAACTCTGCAGATATGAGATATCACCTCAAGTTCTTTTTTCGCAAGTTCTACGTTAAATTTAATCGCAAGTTAAACGAAAATGGTTAGTCTTATCAACTTGAATTCCATAACTTTTGGTTGGCATGGTATGTTGATCATGTGATTAAATTTTGGTGAAAATCGGAGAAACGGCCCAGAACGAATTCGATCAAATAAGTTTTTCAAAATTTTAAAATAGCTGGAAAATAATCATGGCGGAATAGGGTCATAGGGTGCCTTGAATCGGACTGAGCCAAGGAATCAGAGGAAAAAAGAATTTTAATTGTAGCCCATTCGGTTCAAAAGTTATCATGATAAACATACGGGAACGTTTGGACAAGTGGTGGCGCTAGAGAGTTTGATTTTGAGACTTCATGTTTGGTCTGATTAATGTTAAGATTGTCCTCTATCGTTGTGCCAGATGCATACCATGTTTTGTAATGATATGTGAATATGTTGGTAAAAAATAAAATTTTTGGCCAAAAATTAAAATGGGTGACGCCAAAAATGGCTGACCTGTGAAAATCAGATGTCATTCGACTTGACATGCTCTGCTGGTTGTAATGAGACGAGTTTTATGAGTTTCGGACGAAAGGTTGAGACGTTATCAGCCAAAAAAAGCAAGTTTTTTGTATCTCCGGACCACTAGGGGGCAGTGCGCCGAAACTCCGCATATAACCTCAGACCCTAATTGTCATAACACACACTAAGTTTGGTGTGAATCGGTGAATGCGTTATGGAGATATCGCCTCAAGTCCATTTCCGCAAGTTAAACAAAAACGGTTAGTCTAATCAACTTGAATTCCATAAATTTTGGTTGGCATGGTCTGTAGATCATGTGTTTCAATTTTGGTAAAAATCGGAGAAACGGCCTAGGACAAGTTCGATTAAATTGGTTTTGCGAAAAATTTAAAATAGCGTGATATGGTCATATGGTGCGTTTGAATTGGACTGAGCCAAGGAATCAGAAGAAAAAAGAATTTTGATTGTAGCCCATTCGGTTCAAAAGTTATCATGATAAACATACGTGAACGTTTGGACAAGTGATGGCGCTAGAGAGTTTGATTTTGGGACTTCATATTTGGTCTGATTAAATGTTAAGACTGTCCTCTATCATTGTGCCAAATTATACAACTTTCCCGCATACGCCTATATGGGCTGCCATTCAAATCCGGCGGAAGAAAAATAATAATAGGAACGCTAACGAAACGAAACCAATAGGTGCCTCCGCACCTACAGTGCTTGGCCCCTAATAATAGTGGTCCAGTTTTTTTTTATCAGGTGTCTCATTTTACCTCAATAAACTCCCCACTGGAAGGGTTTCAGGGCAAGTACGATGGATACAACTCGAGCCACTGCTGAACGTTTATTGCGTACACATACACAATGTTCATCCACAAAGCAGACAGCCGTACACTTGTCTGTCAAACTTCGACGTCCTTCCCTGTTTAATAACAGTTGTTAGTAGCTAGTAGCTAGGTTATCAACCGGCAAGCGTACCGGCCCTGAACAATAACTAACTGACAGAAAAGAAAAATGAAACTTACGTCTTAATTTATACACAGACACAACCTATCGGCTAGAAACAGTAATACACATCTCCATCAGAATAATGACATATATGAAAATACAACATAAATGTGCCCGCGTTTAAACTTACATGGCAAATATACATGCCTATGTTTGTTCTTCAAATACTCTGAAACATAATAACATCCATCACTAATAATATACTGAACATATTATAAACAATAGTGACGCATACTGGAAAGTCCTACAATACAATAATAATAATAATGCATTTTATTTAAAGGCGCCTTTCATGACACTCAAGGTCACCGTACAGGACAGCTAGAACAACCAGTTCAAATAAAAACACAATAAAAGTCAATTGAATACAATACAAACTTTAGAAATGCAGTCGGGTTATAGTGAATAAGCTGTTCTAGACAGATGTGTTTTGAGTTTGGATTTAAATTGTGAAAGAGAGTCTAAATTACGGAGATCAGGAGGAAGTGAATACCAAAGCTGAGGAGCAAAGTGGCTGAAGGGTCTGCTCCCCATGGTGACAAGGCCGACAGAGGGAACAGTGAAGCTAGAATTATACTTGCGCCTGGCGCCGCATCGCACACCTCCACTGACTACGCGCGCATCTCGTGAAATGACAGAGGCTTTTATACTCGCCGCGTTCACCGTTGGGATATTCTTTAAAATGACAGGGGGCGGTCAAAAGAAACCCAAAGTAAAGTCAGACAGATAAAGAGAGAAGTAGAAAGTTTCCGGAACTACGTCATATCATAATATAGTTCAATATATGTTTTTTATACATTATTTTAATGATTATAAGTATTTTTATAACAATTCAAGATTTTTTTTATTTTTATCAAATCATTTGCTTTTGTTCATATCTCTGCCAGTTTTACCATTTAAAGTTTATTATAATATTAATCACAAGAGAACATGAGTTGCTTTACAAATATATTTTTATTATGGCAAGAATAAAAGCAAAAAAAGAAAATGACAAAAATGACAAAAGTACGGAACCCCGGAAGGGACGTAGTGGAGGAGAAAAAAATTGGCTGGGTGAAAAAAAAAAAATGGATGAAAGAAAAAAAAAATGGGTGGGAGGACAATATATATTTCTAAGTTTTTGCGTTCTCTCGCAAAGTTTTGCGTTCCCTTGCAAAGATGTTTTGCGTTCTCTCGCAAAACTGTTTCTCCACAAACACTTCCTGTTCACTGCACTCACGTTAACCCTCCCGTTTTTGCCGAAATTCTCCTGTATTTTACCATTCTATCCCTTTCTTTAAATTACGGTGCGTCGATCGTCGCCTTTCATATGCTACCTCTGTACCAGTGAATGCACGTACAAGCGCTGACTGACAGACGCGCTCCATACAATAAACTGATCCCAGATCAGCATCTGTACAGAATGACAGTTGAATGAGGTGTGAGAGAAGGACGTAAACGATTTATATTTCGAAGGTGGAAATAAGCGGACCGGGTGACATTATTAACATGTGTCCTAACATTAACATGTGTACTCCGCCATTCAAATCAGTTCGGTTATTGGCTCCAGTTTTTTATCAACTACGTCTGCTGTCTAAAGTTAAACACTTTTTAAATCCCACCACTCTAGAGATGGCTGTCCACGCATTCATTACATCACGGTTAGACTACTGCAATGCACTTCACTGTGGCATGTCAAATTCCCAGGTTTATCGCCTTCAGCTGGTCCAAAACGCTGCGACTGGATTTATTTGTAAGAGTAGAAAACATGACCACATTGTCCCTCTTCTAAGAGGTCTTCATTGGCTGCCTGTGCAATTCAGAATTGATTTTAAAGTGCTTTAACTGGTTTGTAAATCCCTCCATAATCTAGCCCCATCCTATCTCTCAGAGCTGCTTCATCCTTACACTCCTGTGAGATCTCTTAGGTCGAGTGAGCAGAATCTTCTGTCAGTTCCACAATCTAGGCTGAAAAGTAGAGGGGACAGAGCTTTCTCTGTGGCGGGTCCTCGGTTGTGGAACACCTCGCCCCTTGAGATCAGAATGGCTCCATCATTATCCAGTTTTAAATCACTTCTTAAAACCTACCTTTCCAGCTTGGCTTTTTCAATTCAATTCAATTCAGCTTTATTTGTATAGCGCTTTTACAACGTAGATTGTGTCAAAGCAGCTTAACATAAATGGTCATAGTAACTGGAACAGTGTAGTTCTTTTTGAGATTATTATAATAGTTTATTCTACTGCTAATTTTGTACATTTTTACAGACGTTTCTCGTGCTTTATTTCTATGTTTTTATATTCTGTCTTTTCATTTATTTGTACCTTGTCTTATGTACAGCACTTTGGTCAGTCTTGTGACTGCTTTTAAATGTGCTCTATGAATAAATGAACTTGAACATTAAATAACATCTGTAATGACAGAATCATCTGTGGGAATAGAAAAGTTATGTGATTTGTTTAAAGTGGATCGTGTACCTAAAAGTAGAAGTTCAGTTAGGAAGTTTGTGGTGAATCAGGATTTGATGTCTGCAAAGCAGTTAGTAAGGGATAAAGGTGGGAGTTTGTGGTTGGGTTTGGTTGATGGCTAGAGCTGGGTGTCATCTGCATAGCAATGAAAATGTGTTTGGTGTTTGCGGAAAATATATCCAAGTGGAAGTAGATAGATGATAAATAGCAGGGGACCCAAAACTGAACCCTGGGGCACACCGGTAGTGACGGGGAGTGATGATGAGGTGAAAGACTTTACTTGAATGAACTGAATGAAATCGATTGAATGCAACTAGGAGCCAGTGTAAAGACCTGAGAACAGGTGTGATGTGCTCTGATTTTCTGGCTCTGGTCAGAATCCTGTCTTTTGGGGGAGCAAAGCATCTGACTCTTGCGATGTTTTGAGATGATAGTATGTTGATTTACTGAATGCTCTGAAATGACCATTGAAACTCAGATCTGACTCGAGTCACACCAAGACTCTTGACCTTACTTTTTGTTGTTTGACCTTTAGTGCCAAGGTACGCATTCACCTTGAGAGCCTCATCTCTGTTCCCAGATGCAATCACTTCAGTTTCTTGTTTAACTGATGAACGTTTTGGCACATCCAACTGTTCATTTCATCGATACACTGGCAGAGGGTGTCAATGGGGCTGTAGTCATCATGGCTTTTAAAATGTGGTTTTAAAGATTTTCTAGCATGAGAAACTCTATATTCACATCAACTGTGTTGCTGATGAGGAATTTGCTAAATGATAAAGGGCTGAAATGTTTTAGGGAGTGCTAGTTTTCCCTCACCTTACTGACGTCTGAACACAGACTGTGGAAATCTGCTCTGCTTCTGGCATAAAAGCCCACCGTACAGCTCGGGTCCATGCGACTGAACGCCATCTTCCTGACTGTTTTACAGTGAAACGACTGTATAAAGAGACAAACACATACACACACACACACACACACACCAAAGTAAATTTATCGCACTTTTGACAATAAAGTGGTTCAAATTTATGTCACAGAAAATACATGTGGTTACATCAACAGTTTTCATATTTTGATATTTCATTCAAGTTCATTTTCTATTTATTTATATAGCACGCTTCCAACTGCCACAGGGCTGCACAAAGTGCTTTACAGAGAGAAAATAAACACATGATATGAGCATCAAACAGTAAAAACAGCAATAAGCACATAATAGGAAGGAACATAGAAAAATTATCAATAAAAGAGCAAAAATTAAAATAAAAAAAATAGTAATAATAATAATAAAATATTTTTCCTAATTAAAAGATGCTACCACAGTTGACCAACACTAAACACGATAGAGAACATGACCGTCTTGACCCCCCCCCCCCCCCTTCTGAATGTGAAGGACTTATACTTCAAAAGACCTAGTAAATAAATGCGTCTTTAATTTGGACTTAAAAATAGGCAGCGACGAAGCCTATTTTAGCTCTAAAGGTAGAGAGTTCCAGAGGTGAGGACCTGCTATGGCAAAAGCACGTTCGCCCCTACTTTTGAGGTGGGCCTTTGGAACTATTAATAAAAACTGATCAGTGGAACGCAGGTGTCTTTGAGGAGTGTAGGTAACAATCAGTTGGGATAAATAATGAGGGCCAAGATTATGTAGGGCTTTATACACAAAGAGAAGGATTTTAAATTCGATTCTTTGTGTCACCGGTAGCCAATGTAGAGACCTCAGAATAGGAGTGATGTGTGCCTATTTCGGGCTTTTAGTTGAAAATCTAGCTGCTGCATTTTGCACTAACCGTTTCATTTTTTCATTTCATTTTTGATATTTTATTCCCGTTTAGCATTAGAGCTGCACAACATATGGTTTTAGTATCGGTATCACAATGTTAGCATTCGCAGTAGTCACATCATATTTGCAATGTTCAGCCTGAATGATTGTTGAGCAGGAGCTACAGAATTGTATTTAATCAATGAATTTATATTGAGTTTATATGATAAAAAAAAAAAAAAAACATTGTTTTAGCATTTTTGGCTTGTTAATTGGCCAAATATCTACATTTCAAAGCGAAAGTATGATTATTTCTTCTGACGATGAAAACTAAACAATATTTTTACTTGGTCTAAGATTTTTTTGATATTTGGACTACAAATGAGGCAAACCAAAGGAAGAAAAGCTATTTATTTTTGCAGTTTGATTATTGAATTTCTGTACCTGCAGTGTTTCCTCTAGGATTTTTTCCAGCTGTGGCGCCAGGCCTTTTTTTTTTTTTTTTAACAGATCTACCAAATACCTGTGGCGTTAGTTCAATGAATAATGCTGTGAGCGCAGTAGTTGAAGTTGAGATCCCATTTATGTAATAGCCTACATGTACGAGCATGTGAATCTCTTTGCTTGTGCATTTCCTCTGCTCGTGCACAAACCTTCTTGCACGCCACCTCAAATATAAGCCGTTTCAAGAGCGCGCAGATCTTCTTGTGCGCTCTCAAATAAAAGCTGCCGAGTGTGATTTAGTGCGTTTTTGTAACGAGTATGTCTCCAACATTTATTAGATTTGCTAGGAATGTTTAGGAATGTCTCTAATAGACACACAGAGCGATATTAATGCGTCCTGAAGTGAAGTGAAACGGTTATACGCCGTGTTTGCTAGTCTCTGTCTGTCAGTCAGTCAGCACGTCACCTTAAAGGGTTAAACAAATGATGCACAGCACTACTGCGGCTACAGAAAAGTTTGCACTGTTATAATCCACTTACCTTTTAATATGTTTTGATGCGATTATAATCCGCTATTAAAAAATAAAATGTTTTGAATGAGAAGCTGCAATGTAGCCGTGGCGAGATAAATTTTGGCGTGGCGCCCCGTCATGGAAGAATGAATGGAGCGGAAACCATGACCCGAATACTGCTAGACTCCCCATGAAACTGTCAAATAGAGTAATTAAACTCATCTTCTAAAACTGTATTCATTTCGCAAAATCACAGAAAAATTAAAGTCAAGATTGTAAAAAGCAACATTTTAATTTCAGATTTTGATTTAGTTATCAAAGTCTATTAAGTCAAACTAAATTAATTTCTTCTTTGAGTTGAAGCTAATTTTGAGCCACTTAATAATAACAATATTAATAATAATAATTCCTAACATTTATATAGTGTTTTTTTGGACACTCAAAGTGCTTTATACATTTTTGGGGGGGAATCTCCTCATCCACGACCAGTGTGCAGCATCCACCTGGATGACGAAACGGCAGCCATATTGCACCAGGACAATTCAGGACGCAGTTCATATTTCAGCCGCACCACAGAGAGCCATCTGATTAGTTTCATGTTAAATATCACGCAAACGTGTGCGTCTGGTGTGTGATAGTTTTAACTGTCATGTGCGCGCTGTGTCGCGGCGCTTCTGGTGTGCGACTTGCTTGACTGTCTGTTATAGCGTGAAGTCATGTAGGATTTTACTTGTTGCATTATTCTCGTAACAAGTCACGTCTGTGTGGATTGTCAAGACATATTCCCTCATCAAGTCCATAAACTCGATCTCAACTTGTATGAAGAACGTAAAAACCTGCCATGTTAAAAACCACGCCGATCTTAGTTCGAACCGCGCTGATCTTTTGGTTTGAACACGAGCAGAGGTGAGCAGCTGTAGCAGTGAAAATGAAAGTACCCGCCCCATGACGTCATTTAGCGGACCTAGTTAAAAACCAGACAGATAAGGCAGCATAATACAGAGAGTGGAGCAAAGCGCATCAAATGATCGATATTTAAAAGGGGGAAAAAGAAAAATAGATTCAATATATTATTTCATATTAGACACACATCTGGTGCTTGTATTTGCTCCTGCTATACGTCCACAACTTCACACATTGGGTTAAATTAGGCTTTACAGTTTCCATGTTCAGTCCTTCCACTGTATCTTTTTAAGAAAATGGCAGCAGCATTACAACCTGTCATTCAATCAGAAGACAAAGTCAAAGCCGAGCTGACAAACAATCTTTCCTAGACTCAGCAAAACTTGCAAAAAATACCTCTGTATTCCTGCAACTGCAATATTTACACATGTATATTTTATTCAAATCTTCAGCAACGCTATTTAACTCGTGAATTTGTTTTACATTTATTTACACCTTGTTGACCAATTTATGTACGGCATGGCCATTAAACATACAATGTTCCTTAACCAGATGGTTTTTCAAGTTACTTATAAAGAGAATGTTACTTCAGTCATGTTGTTGTAATGTTTTAAGTTGACTAGTTACACAATAAAAAATAATAATGAAAAAAATAAAAATAAAATCGAAATCGTAAATCGGTCAAACTTTATAAAAAACCTAGATTTTTTTTTTTGCCAAATCGCCAAGCCCTAGTTAAACCCCTACTTTTTTTTTTAGGACATCCTGGGATTTCTAACGACCACAGAGTCGGGACCGTGGTTTAAAGGGTCACGAAACACCAAAACACATTTTTTGATCTGTTGACAGTCGTATATGTGTCCCACACTGCTAAAAACACTGTTAGGACACCTATATTTCACTAAAAAGTGTAAATTGGTTGTTTTTGCGTTATTTAAGCAAATTCGTACTTCCGGTTTGAAACTAATTTTTGAAGCTGCGTCACGGTCATGACATAATAGCGTGTATTCCAGCGTGCAGACTGGACGTCTGTGCCAGAGTGTGTCTTATTACGTCTTACAGTGTGTTGCATTAATGCATGAGTAAGGCTTGGTTCAAACCAATCAGCGCGCTCTATTGTGCAACTTCATTAATATTCATTATTGTCAGACGAACGTTGTGTTGGCAAAACAAGCGTGAAGTGTTGCTTTTATAGTTTGCTACAGTTAAGTTTCGTTTTCATTTTCTCTCTGTGAGAGCTCAGAGTCACGTGTGGATTAACAGTGTATGCGATGCGCTGCAAAAATAACTTACGTGTCTAAGGAGGATTATTGTTTACCTGAGAGCTGTTCTCATCTGCAAACGCTGAGATCCGGATTCGCTGCTCATCTCCTCTTAATAAAGACGCGGCTCTAGTTGCTGGTTATTTTTCTGTCTCTACAGATTTGGTAAGTGAGCGACCAGTGCTCTTTGTTTATTCAGTTTGTTCGTATCGAACTAAGTTAACTATTGCACTGAGTGTAAACATGTTAGCACCTCAACCAAACTTTAACCTTGTGTAGGATTTTCACCGCATTTAGTGACCGGAATAACACACGCGGCTTTCTGACGCTACCTGCCGTGTGCATCTAAGTTTCCGGGAAATGCTGAGGGTTTTTTTCTCTCATTCGCCGTGCGGTATCAAACATTGCATGAAAAATACACGCTTAGAGCAGATCCTCGAATTAAATATCTCGTTTGTCGCGAGGGGCATGAATGAATTCCCTGAATGAAAGAGCCAAACTGCAGTTAAAGTCCACCATTTAATAATTTGGCAAATAATTCGACTACAGAGGTCCATGTAGGTTAAACACCATCACTTTCTCATGTGTGTTTGTGTTTGTATTTTGACTCTGAAACTTGCGCGTGCCCAATTAGACACTCCCACACCCTCCCACTTTTCTTCCTCCGACACTCCCCCCTAAACAGAGCTGGACACGCCCACTTTTCTGACTTTTTTCAAAGTAGAGGTGTGAAAACACCCTGCTGAAACGAGGGGGTTTCATGGCCCTTTAACATCTCATCGGACACACAGCATTCACTGAGCAGTATAGGAGTAAAGGTCAGCTGCAGGACCTGACCAATTTTCTTGCGGCACGGGAATACATTTCTGAATAAAACGCAGTAGCGGTCGGGAGCTTGTAATTTGAATGGGAGCGGGCGGGTACCCTTTCAAAAGGATGCCAAAAAACCGTACCGTACCACTCAGTGGAAATGGGTCATAACATCCATCTGGGTGTTTTTGGGAGGCAAGGCAAGGCAAGTTTATTTATATAGCACATTTCATACAGAATGGCAATTCAAAGTGCTTTACATAAACAAGAATAAAAGAAACAAGTAAAATAAAAATAAAAACAAATAATAAAAATGCGTAAAAACAAAACAAAACATAAAAACAGGTAAAATGTGATATAAAAGAATGAAGAAGAAGAGAAAAACATGATAGTGCAATCTGTCGGACGCAGCACAGTGCTCATTCAGTAAAGGCACAGCTAAACAGATGTGTTTTCAGTCTTGATTTGAAAGTGCCTAATGTTGGAGCACATCTGATCATTTCTGGAAGCTGATTCCAGCAGCGAGGGGCATAGTGGCTAAAAGCCGATTCACCCTGCTTTGACTGAACTCTTGGAACTTTTAGTTTATATGATCCTAATGATCTGAGTGATCTGTTAGGTTTGTATTCAGTGAGCATATCTGTAATGTATTTAGGTCCTAGGCCATTTATTGATTTATAGACCAGTAATAATACTTTAAAATCTATTCTGAATGTAACTGGCAGCCAGTGTAAAGACCTGAGGACAGGTGTGATGTGCTCTGATTTTCTGGTTCTGGTTAGAATTCTGGCTGCAGCGTTCTGGATGAGCTGCAACTGTCTGACTGTCTTTTTAGGAAGACCAGTGAGGAGTCCATTACAGTAATCCACCCTGCTGCTGATAAAAGCATGAACAAGTTTTTCTAAATCTTCACTAGAAACAAAGCATCTGATTCTTGCTATGTTTTTGAGATGATAGTATGCTGATTTACTGACTGCTTTGACATGACTGTTGAAACTCAGATCTGACTCCAGAGTCACACCAAGATTCTTGACCTTATTTTTTGTCGTTTGACCTTTAGTGCCAAGGTACGCATTCACCTTGAGAACCTCATCTTTGTTTCCAAACACAATAATTTCAGTTTTCTCTTTGTTTAACTGAAGAAAGTTTTGGCACATCCAATTGCTCATTTCATCAGTGCATTGGCAGAGGGTGTCAATGGGGCTGTAGTCATTAGACAGTAAGGCTAGGTAGATCTGAGTGTCATCAGCATAGCTGTGGTAGGAGATTTGTTTTTTTCTCATTATTTGGCTCAGAGGGAGCATGTAAAGGCCTATTTAATCGCTATACATTCTTCCGTGGCCCAATATGTACCTGCTACATGTGTAAAAAATAATGCTGATATGATATATCAAACACAATCGGTGGATGGCAAATATTTTGAGTGCAAATAAAAATCTGACTTCGGAGTATCCTCATCACAAAGAGGTGAACAAAGCTGACATTTAGCCTACAATCCTTGCACAGAATACACTTTTATCTGTTATCTCTCTCTTTTGGTAGTGCCTGATTTAAACATGATTTTTTGGAAACCAGATTTAAATTTAGCGGGAACGGTTGGGTCAGGTAGAAAATGGGGCGGGGCGGTCAGCGGGTGAACAAAGGCTGAATATACAGCAGGAGCGGTCGGATGCGGTATAAAACCTGGCGGGAGCGACACTGAAATTTCAGTCCAGTGCAGATCTCTAGTATAGTCTCTC
>NC_141023.1:6120000-6240000 GCF_052040795.2 Danio rerio
CACACAGAGATTTACTGCGGTAAATAACAGAATGAGGCTAAATGATCAGCAAATATGTTTTTGGATCAAATTAGACTGACCTGTGCAGTCCTGAGCCACGTACACCACCAGATCAGACAACTCTGACGCTGACACGGCCTTCCTGAAAATACACACACCAACAACCGTCAGGTACTGCCAACTCATTTATATTTTATATTTACATTGAGTCATTTAGCAGACGCTTTTATCCAAAGCAACTTACAAATGAGGACAAGGAAGCAATTTACACAACTAAGAGCAACAATGAATAAGTGTTATAGGCAAGTTTCAGGTCTGTAAAGTCTAAGAAGGGAAGTATTAGTATTTTTTTTTTTTGGTACAGTTAGTGTGATATTCAAAGAGGCAATTGCAGATTAGGAAGTGAAGTGGAGACTAAATAGTTGAGTTTTTAGTCGTTTCTTGAAAGTAGCGAGTGACTCTGCTGTTCTGATGCAGTTAGGGAGTTCATTCCACCAACTGGGCAGATTGAGCGTGAGCGTTCGCGAAAGTGATTTTTTCCCTCTTTGGGATGGAACCACGAGGCGACGTTCATTCACAGAACGCAAGTTTCTGGAGGGCACATAGATCTGCAGAAGCGAGAGCAGATAAGAAGGAGCAAGGCCAGAAGTCACTTTGTAGGCAAACATCAGAGCTTTGAATTTGATGCGAGCAGCAACTGGCAGCCAGTGCAAACGGACTAGCAGCGGAGTGACATGTGCTCGTTTAGGTTCATTGAAGACCACTCGTGCTGCTGCGTTCTGGAGCAGTTGAAGAGGCTTGATAGAGTTAGCTGGAAGCCCAGCTAGTAAAGAGAAATTGTATATAATATAATACAATTTATGATATTAATTATTTACAGTTGAAGTCAGAATTATTAGCCCCATTTTTAATTTTTATATTTTAATATTTCCCAAATGATGTTCAACAGAGCACGGAAGTTTTCCTGAAACAGCTGTCTTTGTTTTGGTGATTTAACTCAATCACCCAATACCACTTTAGCCAAATATATTTCAGGAAGCCGGCTTGCGCATTTCATTTATTCAGTCATGAAGTGTTACGCCCTCGAGGCAAAACAAGAAAAAAAAAGAGGGGAAGGCAAAAGTCACGTTTTCAGAAGTTTATTTTAAGCCTACTGTGACCAAACATTAGGCAAAACGCCCCGACAAATTGCACGCCGCTGGTCTCCGTCCAACCCTTAGCCGGAAGAGTCTCTGCCAAACAGTGGCAGGACGCTGATAAAAGAGCGCACACTTATGCTGTTCACACCAGACGCGGAACACGCAGATAAATCGCACTATTCACACGTAAATAGTCGCGTGAACATTTGAGATTACTCGCTTCATTCGCGCGTCAAATTCACTTCAGAACAGACGCGGATTCCCGTGATGGGCAGGGCTTCTGTCTGCCCCGTGACTCTAGCTTCATAGCATAAGTGCTAACATGGATTTTACGAAGAAAATAACAGTGTTTATGTGCTTTACGAAGACTGAAAAACAGCGTCGATACGTTTAGAGCTGTGTCTGAGTCCACTACATCCTTTCAGAGGTGCATCCAGCTCTTTAAGCTCATAGACTCCTTCAGAAACTGAACCTGGCTGATGGAGGTTTTCAGCGGTGCTTCTGACTGAGCCCAGCCCAGTTTGATGAACTTCTTGTCGGTGTCTGCTGGGGGATTTCACCTGGGACACGGACAACAGGCGATACGTCACAATCACGCCCCCACAAGAGCAAGCTCCTGATTGGTTAACGCGGCGCGAATGTCTGCTGAAGTTCAGATTTTCGAACGCGAGTGATTCGCACGAAACACGAATAAAGCGCGCCACGCCATTCGCGCCATGCGCACCGCGCAATTCTCGTCATTTGCGCCGCGCCATTCGCGAGTATCACGCCGCAGGATGTCTATTCGCGCGTTTGCATTGACTTAACATGTAAATCACTCGCGCTTGACGCGCTTGCCGAGTCTGGTGTGAACGCAGCATTAGACTCAGGTGTTCCCCATCCACCTGATTATACCCCGCAATGTTACAGCACATCTGTAGAGGGAGCAACACAGACAGACACGGCAGACAAATGACAGTGCAGCAGGCGTCACATGAAGGCTCTCAATGTATGCATCCGTGACTGAAATGCACCCTCTGGTGGACAGTAGCAGCACTGAAAAGAGACGCAGGCTCAGAGTTCCACATGAGGTGGCTATTAATTAGCAAATAATATAAATATTACGAGCGTAAACATTAGGTGAGCAGGTTACATTGTAAACCCATGTCCTAACAGCACGTTTCGTGACGAGATTTGCATTGATTAACAATCTGGCTGCCATTCAGAATCACAGAATAGTGCACTCACTGCACTCCAGCGAAATGGTATGGTTTATAATCTAATTAAAACATAATAAACCTCTTTAACATTATTAAATGTAGATGCTGAATCACTGATATGTGTTGGTTTGCACTGAATCACAGTTCTTAAGTTCAATTTCAGGCGGTTTATTTTATTTTCCAGATCTGAGGTGAACTATCTGCTGCTGCTTTCAGTAGTATGGCAATAAATGTGGATGGAAATGTAATTCAAACCTACATTATTAGCATTTAACACTGAATACAGCACATGAGCTGTACCTGAGCTGATCATAGTTTTCTGTTGTTCAGCTGCAAGAAACAGAAGCCGTTTCTAAAATATCAATTTCCGGTGTTGGTTAGGACAAAACCTCCTTTTAATATGGAAAGTAATCCTTCCGTTGCATGCCACTGCTTTTAGTCAGAACATGATTCAAATCACCTTTAAATCAGCCTTTTGGATTGATAGTCAGGCAAGCTCCTGTTGATGCCATCAATCTGGCAAGCTGCCCATTTTGAACCAGGAGTGCAATACCTAGTACAACCACAGGGTGGCACTTACATAGAGCACCTTTAAATATTTCAATATAAAATATTAGGGGTGTAACGATACACTCAGCTCACGATACGATGTGTATCACAATATAGTGTTCACGATTCGATATGTATCACGATATTTGGAATAAAAATTGAAAATTAAACTGAAATTCAAATTTTATTTAAAAAAAAATTTATTGCCAAGTAAACTATTTTTTATGTATTTCTTTTGTTTCAACTTGTTAAACTGAACCTTCTTTAAAAAGATAAATTAAACAGGCCTGTCTCTGGAAAATAAAACAATTTAAAAACTTCTTATAAAATATTATTGAAATTATTCAATTCAATTGAATTTAACAGTAAGAGCTTAAGGCTTTGCTTGGTCACTTGCGTTTTTTTGTGTGTGCAATCTACATTTCCAGGTAATCAGCAGTTCCATAAAATAATCCTGAACTGATGTGTGTCTGTCTGAGAGGTTTTTATGGATGGCTGTCTTCATGTTGGGCATGATAAGTGACAGGGTGGCCGTCTTTTCATTACACAGGACAGTCGTGGCTCTTTTCAGCAGTTTAGGCAGGTTTACTATTTCTTCGGCGTCGCTGATGTCGGCGCTATCAAGTGTATCATGTTGACGTGCATTTTTGTGTACCTCTGTACTCAAAAGAGTTCATGCTCGTCGTAATCATAATTCTAAAATGTGATATGATTATTTACATAATGTGCACGCTTTCGGTTTCATTTCCACTGCTGTTCATACTTCCCACGCGGCTTTTAAACGATCACTGTTCCACAAACTGAATGTTGTTCACTACTTTATTACCTGTTAGTCACAACCTGCAGGTTCTGTTCACTGAAGCAGACACGCGCGCCTCTATCATAGTCCACACTCTGTAGTAACAGCTCACGGTCAGCTCACGTCATGTGTGATTTTGCGTCTGCCAATACATCATATAAAGACAGGATGATATTTTAGGGTGAATTGTACCTTATAAATACAGTATGTGACTCTTTCAACACCATTAGGAGGTATCCATGTCGCTGTGCAAAGTATGTAAATCACTGTGAAGACTTTAAAACTTAGGATGTTTGACCCAGTATGCGTGTCAAAAAGCGGACGAGTCTAAAGCAATGACTGTACAACCGAAATGTTGCCAGACGTCTGATTTTGAGAGGATGGGTCATCCTCTATTTCAGCTCCACTCATCTTGGTCTGCTAACATTACTGCTGCTGCAATCTGAACTCGCGTGCGACAGCAGGTGGAACGTAGTTTACATGCAAACAGCTCAACTAATAAGAGAAAACGGACGTCATATCGTAATCAAATCGTCATAACGCCACAATGCATATTGTGACATTTTTGCATCGCAATACATCATACAACGATAAATCGTTACACCTCTAAAAAATATATTGCGTTCAAAGGGGAAAAATGTGTTGTTTTTAACCCACTCATTTAAAAACAACATCACAATACCGTGAAACCGTGATTTTTTATCAACCGTTATCGTACCGTCAGAATCTTAAACCTGCCCATGCTTAAGCCACACATTTCCTATTTATTCCCTCACGACTTCTACTCCAAAAAAAAAACAATCGGCTGATCACTCACTGCAGTATGTGAGCAGCGATGGCGGGTCCGTACCAGTCGCCCGCCCGTTTCCCAAAAGCCCTGCCTAGCTCCACCAGCCGATGCAGGCCAAACGGAGCAGATGGCAGATCCCCAAACCAAGAGACGATCCTCCGGTGCGACCGCTCCTCGTGGCTCTCACCGTCTAACGCGGAGCCTAAACTGCATCTGCGAGACTTTCCCGAGTGTCTGAGGGAACCGTGAGCGTCCAGCACCTCCAGGTCATCTTTGGTCTGATTATGCGTCGCAGGCCACGTCCAGCCTGAAGAGACAAAATACAGATGAAGGAAACTACAAGTATTTTTTTTTTAAGTAGATAAAGAGGTATTACTTAGGCCTGTCGCAATTATGAAATAATCGTCTACTTGCAGTTATTTAATACAACCGTAGATGTTTCAGATGACAACAGTTGCAATTCCTTTAATAGCCACAAGAAGGAGAGTAGATGTCCCCCCTAAGCACACATGCCTTTTACTTTCACTTCACTCGTGTCTGTACGTCTTTGTGTGTTTGTTTGTGCATGTATTCGGGTGTGTGTGGATTTGTTTGTTTTTAGTGAATGTTTGTGTGTTTGTGTTCATGTACAGTTGAAGTCAGAATTATTAGCCCCCCTTTACTTTTTGTTTTCTTTTTTAAATATATCCTAAATGATGTTTAACAGATTCAGGAAATTTTCACAGTATGTCTGATAATATTTTTATCTTCTGGAGAAAGACTTATTTGTTTTATTATGGCTAGAAGAAAAGAAGTTTTAAATTTTTTAAACACCAAAATTATTAGCCCCTTTAAAGCTATATCGATAGTCTACAGAACAAATTATCATTATACAATAACTTGCCTAATTACCCTAACCTGCCTAGTTACCCTAATTAACCTAGTTAAGCCTTTAAATGTCACTTTAAGCTGTTTGGAAGTGTCTTGAATATCTAGTCTACTATTGTGTACTGTCATCATGGAAAAGAACAAATAAATCAGCTATTAGAAATGAGTAGGGGTGTCAAAATCGAAATCGATCAAAATTTATGCTTAATTTCGATTATCGAATCAAAAAATAGAATCGTCGATGCTGCCACGCCCCCATGTCACGTCAGCTTGGCTTGCCAAGCAGTAAAAAACAGGCTTGTTGAAGATCTTGTCAAACTGCAGACGCAGGAGACCCGTCGACAGAGCTTAAACCCTCTCCTCTTTCAATGAAGTCGCCGGTGTTTAAGCATTTTGGACTTCCAGTGAGTTATGTTGACAACGTTCGTGTTGTCGACAAAAAAAAAAACAGTTTTGCAAGCACTGCTATGTACGTATTACGAACGGTTCGTCCGATAGACAACACCGGCATCGCGATCCTCCACCCGCCCCCGTTGCAAATCCGCTCACGAAAAGTACACACTCAGGCCCTGTTTACACTGTCTTTGTTTTTAAATGGCTTTTTAAAACGACTACGATTTGACATCCACAGTGGCGTGTAGCATTTCTGAGCAGCCCTCCTTCCTCTCTACCTCTGACATACACACACACAGACACAGAAGCACACACACAGCCATGCGCTCGAGAGAGCAGGTCCAGGCAGTCGGAGGACTGCTTCAATCTTTCACTCACTTGTACTTAGTAATTTTAGCGAACACCTCAGATACTGTTGGCTGGTTCCTGTTGGTTGTGCGTCTTTTTTACCGACGCCATTATAACGACACAGATCACTGCCTATTCACGAGTCCCGCAGAAAAAGTGATTGACAGGTGGTAATTATGTGTGTATCTTGCCTTTATTCATTTACTGTATGGTTTGTTTATGGGTAAAACAAAGACCATGCAGGTCAGGTAGTTTAAACGGTAGGCTACAAATGATTAATTGGTCATTAATTAATTAATTATTCATAATCGAAAATCGAATCGAATCGTGCCTTCAGAATCGAAAATGTAATCGAATCGAGGATTTGGAGGATCGTGACACCCTTAGAAATGAGTTATTAAATCTATTATGTTTAGAAATGTGCTGAAAAAAAAAATCTCTCTGTTAAACAGAATCTGGGGAAAAAATAAACAGGGGGGCTAATAATTCAGACTTTAGCCCCTTTCACACATACAGACCTTTCCGGAAAATTACCGGCAATTTTCCGGAAAGGTTGTATGTGTGAACAGGTCCTTTTTGAAAATACCGGTAAATTCGTTCTGGCTATTTTCCGGAAAGAGAAGTTGTAAAATTACCGGCAATTTGCCGGAATGCTGCGCTGTGTGAACGCAGAAGGAATATTTCCGTAATAAGCGCGTGCACGTCTAGAACGTGCTGACGTAAGACTTCTGCTTTAGCCAATCACAACAGTCAGACGCATTTACGTCCGTACGGTTTGTGAGAAGAAAAGCCTTTGAATATTTTTCCAGACACATTTAGCTGCTAGAAGTTAGTCAGATCATGTTTATATGTTCTCCTTAATGCCAAACTGTGCAAATAATCATCGATGAGATGCTTATGATAAGCCGTTGTTTGTTTACCTTCAAGCTTTGCGTGTGCCCATGAAACAGCCTGTGAGCGCCTGCACACGCACATATTATGAACATCTCGACATGCGAATATGATCCTGTGAAAGTTGTTCACAATATTGATCATCCACAGAGTTTGTAATTTAGTCAAATGTTTACAAATACAAGCGCAGCCGTTTAAAGCTCATTTGTGGTGAATGATGTCAGAATTTACCGGTATTTTGGAATGGATGTGTGAATGCTCTTTTCCGGAAAATTTCCGTAACGTCCTCGCCTGTGTGAACAGCGCTTTTTTGAATATACCGGTAAAGTCGTTCCGGAAATTTTCCGGATATTTACCGGTATCACTGTGTGAAAGGGGCTTTTAACTGTATGTGGCTGTATGCATGTGCATGCATATGTTTGTGTGTGTTGGTTCGTCTATTTGTGTTTGCTCTAGGGATGCACCGATACCATTTTTTTTTTTTTTTGGAATATCCGATCTCAATATCAAAATTCTGAGTGCCGTTTATTTTTTATTAACATATTACAGTTTCTATAGTTCTAGTGATAAACTCAAACAATCTATCTTCTTTAGTAAAAAAATAACACACCTTCAGGCCTACTGTATATGACAGATAGACACAGACACAATCTGACTAAAAACACAATGCTTGCGAACAACTATTGGTTACATTATTTGAGCATTCATAATGACATTGATCTGATCTGTTGTGGTCCAGCTTATGTTTCCTTTTTAATATTAAGATTTGTCTTAGAAATCTATAATAGGCTACTATAAACATTAGCAGAATAACCAGCATTTTAGCAAAGCCTGATATTCTCATTCACACAGGGCATCAGCTTCTACGCTTCACATTCACTTTGAAAGAGTGACGTCAGGCGTTGCCGAACTGAATTGTGGATCTGTCTGCGCCGCTTCAGTGGTGTTGTCGCTGCAGAAGTTGGGACTTTCTCAACTTTTCAAGCGGCGACGGAAGCGTCAGCCAATCAGATCACAATATGCAAATACAACAGCTCAGACAGTAGCTGACTGCTGATTAATTTAATTGGCTGACGCTGCCATGATGATCGCGTTAGCCCCAACTTCAGACACGCCCTCTGTCAAGTGTTAGCTCCGTGTGAATAGCCGCGTTTTCACTATCGCGCCTAAAGCGAGCGAGCCAGGGCGAGCCAAGGCCAGTGGGGTTTCCACTGTCACTTCCGGGGCCTAATCGGGCCAAAGCGGGGCTTTCTTGGGGCAAACGGCCCGCCTTTTTCGGGGCGGAGTGAAAGGAGAGGCGGGCAGTTTTCTGATCGCACATGAGTACATGCGCCAAACAAATAAAGAAATAAGGGAAAGAAAACATGTAGCCCTATAGTCTGGGGTCTTTTTGCGTATGATCAGATCAACCAACAGAGCAACATTCAATATTCCTTTTATGTCACGACGTACAGCGAAAAGCAGCCCATACAGTCACATCTGCTATACGTTTAATGGAGGAGTGTAAATATTGCAGTTATGACTGAGTAAAATGTGTTCAGATGAATAAAAAAAGACGAAAAATCACTTGATCACGTTAAAATGACAATTAATATGTCTGTATTTTTACACATTTATTCACACGTTTGCATTACTGAGGGCAGGAGAGAGACAGGCTGCACTGGTGAGCAGTATCTTCATAGTTTAATTAAAATAAATGATCAACAAATGAATCTGTCTCGACAGCCTTTACATGTGAAGACATTATCTATACACAATCTGAATTCTTAATTAGAAAAACACAAAAAAACTATAAAATACTATTCATGAAAATACCTAAATAACAGACGAATCCAAACGCCCAACACAAGCGAGCTGCGCTCCAGACCAGATCAGCTCGATGACGTGTAATGTCTCCGAATCCGCCTGTAGTCCCATTTAGCAACTTGATAGCAACCGTCTTTTTAAAGAAGCATAATCGATTTAAAAGTTGAAGAGTGTGCTGTAACTGATGTGTTTTATGTCGTAGAACAAACGTGAAAATATCTTGAATTTGTGTTAGCCACAGACCTTATTTAAGCGATTTTACTGAAACCCCATTCAAAAAACCCATTGACTTTGGGACGAGGGGACCGGAAGTGCTAAAATGCTAACTCGCTTCCGGGTTTTTGCATACAAATTGACGTCATAGTTACTCCACTCTATATAGCGCATGCAAGATCGGACTGGGATCACTGCCAGCTGGCCGATACCCGATACAGCAAGAATATGCGGTATCGAACCGATATCCGATCCAAGTATCAGGATTGGTGCATCCTTAGTTTCCTTGTTTGTATGTGTGCATTTGTGTGTGTACCGTTGGGCATGATGTGCAGCAGTAGCCCCTGGGCGAGCAGCATCTGTGCGCTGCGAAGCATGCAGCCCCATCCTGCATCAGACGAGAGCGTGGAGCCGTCCAGCGGCCGAAATCCTCTCCTATAGCTCATCCACAGCAGAGAGGAGAACACTCGCCGAAAACTCTCCCGCACCCCTGACACCAAACACACACAAATCAAAATCAACACACTTATTTTTATTTATTCAGAATTTTTTTATATAATTCTTTACCTATTCATCTTGATGTATGAGCGGGCGCTGCTATTGGAATCTTTTTGCCTCAAGACATTTTGTCTCATTGACTTTCATTGATTACTAGACATTACAAACATCTGTTTGTGCTGCTTGATGTAGCAGACTGATATCTTCTTATGGTGTTATTCTACTTTCTCTGTATAGTCATGAACACACTTGTCTGTAGAGCAAGCAGTTTGACTGTTATCTGCTGATTATTATTGCTAGCCATTTCTCCCATAGGCGACTGAAGCAGAAGTTCTTAATCTTGAAAATGAGCGCACTTCAGCATCACACAATACGGTCGATATACAAAATAGCATTTATTAACTTACAGTGCCTACAGAAAGATCATCATACCCTGTGGAAATCTATATCTTTACTCGCATTACACCTTGCTTTTATTTAAAAAGAAAAGGTATTCGGGATGAAGTTGTATAAAGGGAGAGGTTAGGAGCCGGCGACAAAAAGAAATAATTTAAAGGCTGTAAAAGTTATTTGGAATGTGATTTGATTTCGGGCTGTATGACAAATCAACTAATTATTTCAAAGGGGTAAGATGATATTCTATAGGCTTTTTATTTGTTGAATTATTCGATCATTTATTTGTTACACTACCTGACAAAAGTTGTCACCTATCCAGGTTTTAGGAAGAACAAATAATAACTTGTCCTCTAGCTCAATGGTTCTCAAAGTGGGGGTTGGGACCCCCCGAGGGGTCGCGGAGCAATGAAGGGGGGGGGGGTCGCCTGGTGGTTTCAAAAAATCTATTTATTTTTATTAAACCACAAGAATTACCATATTTTATCCATAACCTTCTGAAGAGAAAAAAATAGTCGTTTATACCATATATAGTTACTATAGTAGCTTATAGTTACTACTTCTATTGGATTGCAACCCCTGGGGTAATAATATTGTATTAAAGACACAGCAATAGCGTCAGATGCAGCAGATTTCATAACACCTGGTCAAACTTTGTAGCCCATTTACAGCTCTCATACATAAAAAAAATTAAAAGAAGAATAGACTTGGGTCCATTGGTGTGTGTGTGCCATTGCATGCAAGGTTTCTGTATTTATAACCACCTCAGAGGATATTGGGGGTCGCGAGTCACTGGCATTGTCATTTTGGGGGTCCCGGCCTGAAAAGTTTGGGAACCCCTGCTCTAGTTGATCATTTGATGTCAGAAGTGGCTTATATGAAAGGCAAAGGCCTCTAGATTACACTTACTTGACCACAATACAATTTGATCATGCCTTGATTATTAACGATTTCATTAGGACAGTAAGGTCTGACTTTACGTAGACAAAAGTCTTGTGACTGAACACAAATAATGTCCAGTATAGAATATAAAGTCCTGCTGCAGTGGAGACAGAACGAATATGGTGTCTGACTCCATCATGAGCTTGGAGGACTGCATCCATACATCTCTGACATGACTCAAATCCCGCATTAATAAAGTCGCCTGGAATGGCAAAGAAAGCGTTCCTGCAGGACTCCCCGAGTTCATCAGGATCCTTTAAATTCATCTTCAACGCCTCCTGCATCTTACCCCAGACATGCTCAATAATGTTCATGTCTGGTGACTGGGCTGGCCAATGCTGGAGCACCTTGACCTTCTTTGCTTTCAGGAGCTTTGATGTGGAGGCTGAAGTATGAGAAGGAGCGCTATCCTGCTGGAGAATTTGCCCTCTCCTGTGGTTTGTAATGTAATGGGCAGCACGAATGTCTTGATACCTCAGGCTGTTGGTTATGCAGATCTCTCGCACGCCCCCATACTGAATGCAACCCCAAACCATGACTTCTCCTTAACCAAACTTGACTGATTTCTGTGAGAATCTTGGGTCCATATGGGTTCCAGTAGGTTTTCTGCAGTATTAGTGAAGATTAGTATGACTAGTAAACTCAACTTTGACACTTTTCCAAGTTATTAACTAGAAGTTATTATTTGTTCCTCTTACAATTGAGATCGACAACAAGACTTTTGTCACTAATGCTGCGTGTGATGCCACAGCGGGACAAAGAGAACAGTAAAATGTGTTTTACGTGTAACAGCAGTTTGCAACTCAGCCATCAGGGGGCACAAAGGGACAAGGATGCGAATGGACCGAAATATACAGTAAATATACTGTAAATCTGCTTGTTAAGTGGTGATGCATCACACAATAAAGTGAACTCTAAACAAAGTCATAATGTACACTACATTCTCGGAAATTGCTGCATCACAAATACCAAAGTTTTACAATTTATAAAAAAAAAAATGAATCACTTTCTGGCCATCGGATACCAGGCATGGACATATATATTGCGATCGTGATTTTCAAACGTATTAAAGCGCTTTGTACACGTTCATCATTACCGTTTCATGAGTCTCCCCATATAGTTAAGTAGAGCGCTTGGACTCGGAACTTGTTAAGTACAACGAGGATTTGTTTTGGAAACCAAAACAAAAAGAATTAAGAGACAACTAAAATGAATGTACAAACAAACATAAATAAATAAAAAATGTAGTAGCCTAAATATAGAGAGAGGTACAGTATTTGTTCTTTTAAAGTGATAGGACTAAGACAGCCAACAATAAAGCATTTTCATTTACATTTTCTTTGTTGATTGCATGAGCTTAGTAATAGATGCATTTAGGCCTATTAATGAATGTGATTTTGTAGTCCATTTTTGGACGATATAACCCGCTTCACAACATCTTTAAATTTAGCTTTTATTTGATTGTGTTCTGAAAGCACATTGAACAATCATCCTGATCCTTTAAATAAACATGCCATAAAAAAAAAGAAATGTGTGTGTTGTTCTGCTCACCGGTGGAGCTCAGCTGATAGGACTGTCCAAGCAGACACACAGGACTGCTCTTACTGAGCCGCGGTTTACTCTTCAGAGACCAGCCTGAGGGAAACACAGATGTGAGAGTGTGAACATAGGTGGGAAATGTGTGCGTGTGTGTGTGTGTGTGTGTAGTGTCCATGTTTAAAATCTGGGTTTACACTACAAAAAACATTTTTCTTATTTAGAGCTTTGTCTTGTTTCTAGACCAAATATACAAAAATTATTAAATCAAGATGTCTAAAAAAATGCATGTAAAAGTGTTTCCAGAAATTTAAGTGAGTTTTTCCCTTAAAACAAGTTAAATAATTTGATAATGGGATAAAGCTAAATAATTTTAGTTCAGAGCAAATACAAAATGATTTCACTTACCCCATTGGCAGATTATATTGCTTGCTTTATTGGAAAAACTCCATTTATTTTGACTCCTTATTTCTGAAAACAAGATACAATTTTTTGCTTGTCTACAAAATCCTTCTTAATTTTAAGATTTTTTAGATATAGAGTGGAGGAATTATGCCGTCAATTTGTATGCAAAAACCCAGAAGCGAGTTAGCATTTTAGCAGTTCTGGTTCCCTCGGTTCCCTCGTCCAAAAGTCAATGAACTTTTTGAATGCGTTTTACACTAAAACGCTTGAAATACGGTTCGTGGCAAACACAAACTCAGGATACTTTCACGTTTTATTCTACGACATAACACATCAGTTACAGCACACTCTTAATGTTTTTTTTTAATCAGTTACGCTTCCTTAAAAAGACGGTTGCTAACAAGTAGTTTAATGGGAGTACAGGCAGTGTTGCATTTTGTGAGTTCTTTAAGTATTTTCATTAATAGTATTTTATAGTTTGTAGTATTTTTCTAATTGGGAATTAATATAGTGTGTAGATAATGTCTTTACTTAGAGACGACAAGGCATATTAATCTGTTGGTTATTTATTTTAATTAAACAATTTTATAAAGATACTGCTTACCAGTGCTTCCTGTCTCTTTCCTGCTCTCAGTATTGCAAATATGTGAATAGGTTCGTAAAATACATAAATATTAACTGTCATTTTAACGCAATGATTTGATTTTTCGTAGTTTTGTCTTCATCTAAACACATTTAACTCTATGCCATAAATAAATGCCGATTGTCATTGCTATGGCCATCGTTAGCGGTTCTTACACGCTTGCAGCAGTCAAGTTTCAAAATAGTTCAGCTTTTGCCGCTGTGTGAATTAATACTGAATGTAGGGCTGCAACTAACAATTATTTTAGTAATCAAATAATCTGTTGATTATTTTTTTTGATTAATCAATTAATCGGATATTAAAAAAAGCAAGAAAACCATTCATTTTCAACCCTTTATTTAAAAAAGCTCATCCCTGAGCTGTTATAATAATAATAATATTAATAAAATAAAAAAATTCTCAGGCCATTTTTCTTGTGTTGTTTTCTTGGGAGGGGGTGGGTGTCACGGATGAAAGTAAGGACCAGGGGGTTCGTGGACGTTGCCTACTATCTCTATGAATGCGCCGGCCCTGATTTATTATTATTTATTACATATTTATTGCCACATCAGCAACTTATGGCTATTTTGTGGCCAAATGGATATACATTAAAATATTACATGATAAAAAAACAAATTCGTATTACACTAAAAAAGTTACTTAGAAAAAATGTATAAAATAGAAATTATTTATTTATTTAATTATTTAAAGTTTTATGTGATTTTTCAGCTCTATTTTTGATTAAAAAATGTAAAACTCCTCCAGGTGGTACATTTTTAAAAATGTCCATCAAAGTACTCTCCTTATAAAAATGTTGTCTAATGGAATTTAAACTTCTGCATTCCAACAAAATATGTTTGATGGTAAGAGCAGCCTGGCAGGAATTACATTTAGGTGATTCTTCGCTATTTAATAAATATGAATGCGTCAACCTAGAATGTCCAATTCGACATCTGGTATAGACCGTCTGATCATGCCTTGTTTCAAAATTATAATTAGCTAAATGTCTTTCATTTATTTTCGGGTTGATTTCATGTAATTTTTTGCTGATGCAGTTGTCCCATTCTCTTCGTTTATGTACGAATTCATGATGGGTTTCAAGTCCTCAGGAGGAATTAAACATTCGGTCACATTCAAGGAGATAGCCTTGTTTTGCGCCGGCCCTGATAACACTGGTGAGAACTGTGTACTGTTTACTTTGGTGTTAGTAACTAATATGAAGCGTGTATGCACTCAGAGTATTTCTATATTGTTGATTAGCTGCTGGACATTTTACTCTGTCTCGCGCTGAACACTGTCAGTGTCGACCAAGGCTGTCATCGGTCTAATCAGCGCAGATTAGCTTTGTGCTAAGGAGGGGTTTGGGAACAAACATATGGGAGACGTTGGAATAATTAGGTAACAATAAATGCAGATTATAAGACAATGAAAGTGTTTTTTGACCTTGCATGCATATTAGACTGTTGTTGGAGACCCTTGCAGCCAAAATATGACCCTATTTCATGTATAATATGTAGGGATGTAACGATACACTCAGCTCACGATACGATGTGTATCACGGTATAATGTTCACGATTCGATATGTATCACGATATTTGGAATAAAAAATTGAAAATTAAACTGAAATGCAGATTTTACCAAGTAAATTATTTTTTATGTATTTCTTTTGTTTCAACTTGTTAAACTGAACCTTCTTTAAGAAAATAAATTAAACAGGCCTGTCTCTGGAAAATAAAACAATTTAAAAACTTTTTATAAAATATTATTGAAATGACAGAGACAAAATTAAGGAACAATTTAAGTAAAGGTGCAAAAAAAAATAAGCTTTCTATTCAATTGAACTTAACAGTAAGAGTTTAAGGCGTTGCTTGGTCACTTGCGTTTTTTGTGTGTGCAAAAAAAATCCACATTTCCAGGTATTTAATTCATATTTAATTAAACTCATTAAGAGATATCTCTAATTACAATTGTGACTAGTCAAAACTCATTTGAGATATCTGCAAATATTTTTCAATGGAAGTCAATGGAGGAATATGACTAGTCATAATATATTTGCAGATATCTCCAATCTGATTTCGTACTAGTACAATTGTAATTGCAGATATCTCTAATTGTCATTCTGACTAGTTGAATTATAATTATGACTAGTCAAAATATAATTAGAGATATCTGATTAAATATATTTATGGATAGTGAGAACAAGAGTTTAAATGCTAAAACGGCTAGCCATACGCGCGCCTCTATCAAAGTCCGCCCTCTGTAGTAACAGCTCACGGTCAGCTCACATCATGTGTGATTTTGCGTCCGCCAATACATCATTATATGAAGACAGGATGATATTTTAGGGTGAATTGTACCTTATAAATACAGTATGTGACTCTTTCAACACCATTAGAAGGTTTCCATGTCGCTGTGCAAAGTATGTAAATCACTGTGAAGACTTTAAAACTTAGGATGTTTGACCCAGTATGCGCGTCAAAAAGCGAACGAGTCTAAAGCAATGACTGTACAACCGAAATGTTGCCAGACGTCTGATTTTGAGAGGATGGGCCATCCTCTATTTCAGCTCCACTCATCTTGGTCTGCTAACATTACTGCTGCTGCAATCTGAACTCACGTGCGACAGCAGGTGGAACGTAGCTCACGTGCAAACAGCTCAACTAATAAGAGAAAACGGACGTCATATCGTAATCAAATCGTCATAACGCCACGATGCATATTGTGACATTTTTGCATCGCAATAAATTGTACAACGATAAATCGTTACACCCCTAATAATATGGGCTCTTTAAGGGAATTATGAATTACATTCAAGTAGGCCTATTATAACATAAATATATAGTATTTCTGACAATTTTCTTTATAATTTGACTTGAAGAATTAAAGTATCGCAATACTACTTGGTATCGTGATACTTCAGCTGGTTTAGTATCGTAAGATGTATTAATGATAACGCGACAACCCTAGTATAAAAGTATAAAAAAAAGCCCAACATAACCAAGTACCTCTATATCTGACGTTATGCCATGCTGACATGAGTTTGCTTTTGAGTTTGGTCTTCTCCTTCGACCCCTGGACATCTGCGCTGAAGTCCAGCAGACCTGGGTTCGACATATTCACCACCTCGAAGGACGCGAGGTCATCGGCGGACTCCATCTCTCCATTAAACTCCTCGCTCGCATCACTCACATCCATCACAGGAGGGATACTGTTGCCATGACATCCAGAGAAGTTAAACCCCAGCCGTCCAATCAGAGGAGGGATGCGAAAGGTTCAGCTCCAGGTGAAAGCTCTAGCTGTGGGACAGCGAAGTAAAGGGCATTAATGAATAAACCACCAGAGGAAATACACACAGCTCAGTAAAGCACTTTCTCTGGGAAACACTGAGAATCATGTGACTGTTACAAACCCCCTGATGTTAGTCCAGGGTTGTGGGGTTTGACATTTATTTAATTAAAATATATTTATATAAACAGTGAATGAGTGGAAAGACAACCAAAGTAATGCCAAAATATGTGTGTTTTTATTTACAATCCCAAAGTGCAAAGGCAAAAATATACTATTTACAATATGTACAACACTGAAACAGATGAAGACGGGAAAAAACAAGAGAGCTGGCAGAAGGGACGCGGGCGGCGCTAAAGAAATGAAAAGAACAAAACCCAAACTAAATCTAACTTCCCAGAAGCATCTAGCTAACTAACTATGTGAAAAACAGTATAATTAACACACGAAGATCTTTCGAGTCCTGACTATCTACTCTATCCATCTATCCACAAAAGTACAAGGAGTGGCGCTCGCCCCTAACCTAGTGTACTAGACAGCAGAGTAGTCCTATGTGTTGCGAAATGTACGTCACGTGACCTTCTTACCTGTCCGCTTCGTCCAAGCCTCGTAAACAACGATAAACTAAGAACAATGTACGAATAACGGACAGATAACATGCACATAGAAACAAGCAACAACAAAATACACAGTTAGATGGGTTACTTCTAAACGCACGCGATAAATACAAACAAGCAACAAAATAGCGAAAGAGAAAAATGCAAGCAAGGGAAGGCGAGTGGTCTGGCGCGCGCTTTTAACACGCGTGGTCTTTGCTTATTGGATGTGACGTAAGAGTGACGTAACCGGGGAGGAATGACTGACAGCTGAATGGACCAATGAACGGAACCTGAGAATACATGAGAGCAGATACGGGAGAAGAGAGCAAAAGCGAGAGAGAGAGAGGGAAAAAAAAACAGAGAAACAGAGCACAAAAAACACAAATACATAACAGTGACACAAGTGTGACTAAAGGACACTTGTTAATGTGTAGAATCAGAATCAGAAAGAGCTTTATTGTAAGGTGTGTTCACACATAAGAGGAATTTGTTTTGGTGACAGAAGCTTCTACAGTGCAACAGAATTACAGACACGGGACAAAAAACAGATCATGAATAAATTGAAAAATAGAAGTAAATAGTGAATGCTAACATATAAATTGACAAGTGTATGTACAGGTATACAGTGTTATATGTGCAGCTATTATGTGCAAATTGGCCTGTAAAGTATGTTGTTAAATAAGTGTATATGTGTATAAAAGTGTATGAAGAGTTCAGATGCAAAACCCTCCAAATCCATCATGCTCCTATAATTAGGTTCAGAAGTTTCTTTTTATAGTTATTAGCTAGTAAATAAAATACCTTTTTTGTTTAAAAAAATGTCACTTTAGACACTTCTTTTTTTTTTATTGAACATTTTGATTTTGAACAAAGCCCCAAATCCAGCCAACAAAAAGTGTAAAATAAAATAAAAACAGTAGTATTGTAATAAGTACAAAATCAGGATTGAAACAAATGATACGGTCTCTCTCATATTTGACCAAAATTGTACAGTTTTTTTTACTGGCACCATTTATTTTGGCTGTGGTGCATTTCAAGCTAATAATGTCCAGCAGATAAAGCCTCCAGGATAGATCAGTTGGAGTAGTCGTAAGACAATTCTTTGGTTTTTAACAAAGTACATTCTCTTTTGTGTCAAAACCGGCTGAATCTACTTGTGCTTTTTTTTAGGGGTGTCACGAATTCGATTTTTAATCGAAATCGATCGAAATTTATGCTCAATCTCGATTATCGAATCAAAAAATAGAATTGTCGATGCTGCCACGCCCCCATGTCACGTCAGCTTGGCTTGTCAAGCGCGAAAAAAAACATGCTTGTTGAAGTGCTTGTTAAACTGCAGAAGCAGGAGACCCGTCGACAGAGCTTAAACCCTCTCCTCTTTCAATGAAGTCGCCGGTGTGTAAGCATTTTGGATTTCCAGTGAGTTATGTTGACAACGTTCGTGTTGTAGACAAAAAAAAAAAACACAGTTTTGCAAGCTCTGCTATGTACGTATTAGGGTTCGTCCGATAGACAACACCGGTATCGTGATCCTCCGCCCGCCCCCGTTGCAAATCCGCTCCCGAAAAGTACACACTCAGGCCCTGTTTACACTGTCTTTGTTTTTAAATGGCATTTTAGAACGACAACGATTTGACATCCACAGTGGCATGTAGCATTTCTGAGCAGCCCTCCTTCCTCTCTACCTCTGAAAATGCACATCACGTGACCACAGAGACACAGACGCACTCACAGCCATGCGCTCGAGACAGCAGGTCCAGGCAGGCAGAGGACTGCTTCAATCTTTCACTCACTTGTACTTGTACTTGTACACCTCAGATACTGTTGGCTGGTTCCTGTTGGTTGTGCGTCTTTTTAACCGACGCCATTATAACGAGACAGATCACTGCCTATTCACGAGTCCCGCAGAAAAAAGTGATTGACAGGTGGTAATTATGTGTGTATCTTGCCTTTATTCATTTACTGTATGATTTGTTTATGGGTAAAACAAAGACCATGCAGGTCAGGTAGTTTAAACGGTAGGCTACAAATAATTAATTGGTCATTAATTAATTAATTATTCATAATCGAAAATCGAATCGTGCCTTTAGAATCGAAAATGTAATCGAATCAAGGATTTGGAGGATCGTGACACCCTCAGGTTTTTTTGCAAAAACCTCTAAATGCACCATTGGGACAAGACAAGGGACAAGTTGAAAATCAATAAAAATGCAATTAGATATTATTTTACTAAACCAAAAACACCTAAAATTAAAAAAAAAAAAAAATCTGTCAAGTAAGTGGCGGTTCATTCCGCTGTGGTAAACCAGGGAAAAGGCAGAAGGAAAATGAATGAAATCTGTCAAGTGCATTAATCAATAACATTAAAACTGACATTAATTAAATCTGAACAATCTGGTGTCATTTCTGATATCTGGGATTTAGATTTAGGGTGCTTTTACACCTGTGAATCGATTCAGTTGTTCCGAAACAGATTACAATTGTTACATTGTTGCTCTTTGCTCTTGGAGCGGTTTTCTTTCACACTGCAAAGTTTCTAAACGGACCAAAAGAGCTAAAACAAGTCACGTGCGAGTAAACTCTCCTTACATTGGTCAGAGTGTCAGGGTTTATTTTGCAGCGTCCCGCTAAGCTGTCAGGAGAGGTGGTGGTTTGGTGGTGATTGACAGGGTGCGCGCGCGCGACGTGTCTGAGGAGAGATGCAGTGAGGGGGGGTGAGAAGGGTGCGAGACGATGCCTATTTGAGGACCGGGAAAGAGACTCAAGATTACCGGGAGATCATCACTCGTTTGCGGGCATCCGGAGACTCATGAAACTTCCCGCCCTACTCATAATTCTCTCTTCATATTGCCGTATGCCTATTACATATCCATCACTTTCTCACTGCAATCGAACCGCTCCAGGGTTCGTTTCAATCGAGCCGAGACCACCTCATTCAAGCGATCTCGGAGCGATTACTTTGGCGCAGAACAGAGCGCGATTGCCCTGTTCACATACGCCAATCGAACCGCGCTAACTGGGCAAACGAGATACGTTTCGAAACAAAAGTGTAGGTGTGAAAGCACCCTTAATGCAAGTAGAACAATGTAAACATTGTAAGCTAAGCTTGGTAGATTCAAATAATGTAGTGTAAAACATTATGAAACTTCAATTTCTGTGCATTGTCCATTAATATAAAAAGCTTATCAGACGCATAGGTATTATGAAGTATTATAAATAATGTACAGTTTTATACATTAATTATCTAAAAAAAAGTAATCTCAAATTAGCAAATAAAACACAAGGTAGGTCTACTGGGCAAAAAGGGGATGCCTTTCAGACAATTTTAGAAGCTGTCATTCATTCATTCATTCCCACCATACTTAACGTCTTGGTCTTGTTTATCCTCATAGCATCCACGTGGGATAAAAGAAGGGTATCTTAACTCAGTCTTTTGTGAAATGGAGTTGGCGTTTAATGTATAGTAAATCAGACTCATTCAAAGTAGTGTTGCTGCGCAAAAAAAAAACGTCATGAATGCATGCTACACTTGCACACTACATTGTGTTTTCTTTTTCTTATAACGCAGAGTTTTGAGATGAGGGACGTTTTCATTTGCCATTCACGGACAGTCTCATTGAATTCCTCAAACTCCGTCTTTTAAAATCAAAATCGAAAGCGGAATACAAAAGTCTCCTTATAAAAGCCGGCGTATCAGCGCACTGCTACATTGAACACATATGATTCGATTTGCGTCTTCTGATTGGTTCTCGGGATATAGCTGCTTTTGCTGTCAAAGGCAAGTGGCGTTTAGCGGCTTTTGCCAACAGACTGTTATTTCTGAATGCACTGACGCTGGGATTTAGATCAGTGTTTCTCAACTGGTGGGTCTTTTGGGTCGCGGGAACATTTTCGGTGGGTCGCGGAGTGTGTGATCAAAAAAACAACAAAAGTTTAATATTTAACTTATTTAGCTTATATCGGACTTTTATTTTGAAATGGGCGTGCCGAAGCATGCTAATGGGACTTTTAATTTGGGTTAAGCGCTTTTGGCGAACTGCAATGCAAAAACCGGCACGTTTAAGGTCTGTTTTCTTTAAAAAAAATCAGCGATCTCCACTGGCTGAGTGATATCCGATATAAAGTGGGTCTCAGATTGTACAAGAAGCACTGCATTAAATTACATTTCCCCCCGTCATGTCTTTATAATATGAGCATTTATTTTACCCCAGTATATTTAATGGAGCTTCTGCGCTAGCCCACAGATTCTGACGGGCGCATGCAAGTAAACGGCTTTTTTTCTCGTTTTACGCTTGAGCAACTAAATGAATGCCAAAGTTTATTTAACTGAATGTATTTTAATGACATTACAACATCGATGCTGTAAAAGGAACCATATAAAATGGAAAAAAAAAGTTCACACAAAAGCAGAACAGCAAATAACTGCTGATTATTATAAAATGGTTATGATTGTTTTAATAATTTTACTTCAGTTTGCTGGTTTCTGTTCAGTTCAGCCAGATCAATGTTAATGTTTTATTAACAGTTCAGTTTAGTTAATAGTAACTGAACTTTTCCTTACACTAACCACTGTTTACAGTATTTGACATTTTTACTCTGTAATATTTCTATAATTTGATACATTTTGTTAAATGACAGCAGTAAAATATTGTTTATTTGTAAGTCTTGGTGATTTTCTCATAATTTATCTGTCACTTGTTGTGTATGTTAACAATTAAATACAAATGAATCATAATTCCTAAAAATTTGGGTCGCGGCCTGATGACCATGTGAAAATGTGGGTCCCATGGCCAAACCAGTTGAGAACCCCTGATTTAGATGATTTAAAGCAAATCTATTTGTTGATGGTGTACTAAGTGCCTAAATCATTCACTCAATGTCATTATCTCATTTTTGAAGTGCCGTTTAGCGGCTTTTGCATCTGAGCTCTTCAAATGTAGGCCCACAAAAAAAGAAAAGAAAAATCATATCAACACCTTTTTCAGCGTACCATTGTTTATTTATTTACTTGCGTAAAAAATATATTTAAAGGGTTCATACACATTTTTACTACTAAAATTCCATGACTTTTCCAAGACTTTTTCAGAACTATTAAGTACACTTTCATGACGTAACCTCTACATTTACACATTAAATTATAAGAAAAACAATGACGTTTAAATTTATTACAGCTTATCATAAAACACGCAACAATCTATTTTGTTTAAATTTGTTTTTATATGCATGTAAAATTGATTTTGATAATGCTTAAAAAGCACTAACAATGTGAGAGAAGGTTTTTGTCCAAGGACAGAAAAGAAGTAAAGACAACTAACCTATATTCAAGCTAAGGCTGCAAAATACAGGGTTTCAGCATCGATATCGCAATGTGTGCACCCACAAAAGTCACATCACAGGATATGCCATGTTGGGATTATAGTTTAATATAGAGTTTAATCATAATGGAATAATCCATTTATTATCTTCATGCATTTTTAAAGAGATCACCCTTTTAATTTAATAACTCCTATAGTATTGAAACCAAGCGGCAACCTCCCGCTCTCCCTCAGGAAGCCAATACGGAAGTAACTAAAACTGCAATTCATCCGAAATTCCGCTAGTCCTGGCCGCTCCTGGCTCCAAAATAGAGCAAATTTCAATTGAGCCCACTATTAGAATGGCCAACTTTACAGCAGAAAAAAAGGTGTTTACAGCCTGGTACAAAAAAAGATTTTGGTTAATACAGCTAATATTACCCTTCATGACAACTGTGAGGGGGGTGCATTCTTTTATAACTCATCCGTTTTCATCCGTCACTTGAGTGCCACTTGAGTGACAGCTAGGTCTCGCTGGTCGCCGTCACGTCACCTCAGCTGAATCCTGCAGATTAGCCACTGAACTCTGGACCACTGACTGAACTGGAAGACTTTTTAAGACCATTATGAATTAAATTTTAGGGTGCTTTCACACCTGTGAATCGATTCAGTTGTTCCGAAACAGAGATTACAATTGTTACATTGTTGCTCTTTGCTCTTGGTGCGGTTCGCTTTCACACTGCAAAGTTTCTAATCGGACCAAAAAAGCTAAAACAAGTCACGTGTGAGTAAACTCTCCTTACATTGGTCAGAGTGTCAGGGTTTATTTTGCAGCGTCCCGCTCAGCTGTCAGGAGAGGTGGTGGTTTGGTGGTGATTGACAGGGTGCACGCGTGACGTGTCTGTGAGGAGAGACGCAGTGGGGAGGGGTGAAGGGTGCGCGACGATGCCTATTTGAGGACCGGGAGGGAGACGCAAGATGACCGGGAGATCATCACTCGTTTGCGGGCTTCCGGCGACTCACGAAACTTCCCGCCATACTCATAATTCTCTCTTCATATAGCCATAAGCCTATTACATGTCCATAAAACACTGTGATATAACCGCGCTCGGATCGGATCGCTTTCTCACTGCAATCGAACCGCTCCAGGGTTCGTTTCAATCGAGCCGAGACCACCTGATTCAAGCGATCTCGGAGTGATTACTTTGGCGCGGAACAGAGCGCGATTGCCCTGTTCACATATGCCAAACGAACCGCGCTAACTGGGCAAACGAGACACGTTCCGAAACAAAAGTGTAGCTGTGAAAGCACCCTTAGACTCATACAAGGCTAAACTCAAAGGAGTTTTTTGAATGGCCCTGATGGAAATTTTTATTTGCCCTATCAAAACAATTATTATAAATTAAGACATTTAATAATAAAATTATAATTTAACAATAAAAAACTATTTTTGATATCTCTTCGCAAAATATTTTAAATATTGTGTCAAAACAAGCAAGCTCTAGTTGTAAACATACACTTTTTTTCAACATAAAAGACAAATGTTTTAAAAACTATGATAAACTAAATGTATGCACAACAGTCTGTCCAGGTCAGATCCTCAGTACGCATGGGCCAGTACAAGATTCTGATGATATGACAACCTTAGATAAAAATATCACGGTATCACAGTATTGTGCTTATTGCTCTAACTGGGTAAAAAAAAAAAACTTTTTTCCCTTTGAAAACAAGATATTCTATTTTTGGAAAGATTCATGATATTTTGGCACAGTAAACAAGTCAGGCTACATAATTCACATGACTTCTGCGGTCTTCTTTTTTTTTAAAACTCTGATTTCTTTACAATTTAAAACTGAATCTTAGGATGTCTTTTCTACTGAAAATACTGTTGTGCTAAAAACAAAACAAAATTAATAAATAAAATAATCTTACACATACTTAAAGAACAGTATTACAGAAAATTTTGGCAGTTTTAAAACCTTGACTTTTCCAAATCGCAGTATACCTTGAAAACGGTTAACGTCCCATGTCTAATCCTCAGCAGTAAATACATGGAGAACTTTTAAACAAAATGTTATCATAAGGAAAACATAAATGAGCAATTCCAGCGTTATGGATGTGACATTTGCAGTAAAAACTCAAAACATGAATTCACATAGAAAGTTTATGTTAACATCATTTTGACACATCTGTTTATATTTTCCAAAACAACTAACCACAGAGTTATGGGACCAGAAAAATATTAATCTGTAAACATTTTTTTTATTTTAAATAAGGAAAACAAGCATGCATTATGGATATGACAAAAAAAAAAAGTTTGCAAATTGACAGTATGCAGTGACTGATCATTTAATTCTACAAATTAAACTGCACAACCCAAAAGAAACAATGCTAATCAATAGTATGAATCGGCTCAAAATAGATCCAAAATGATTGATTTTATTTTATTTGACATTTTTGCATTTATGAGGAAAAAGTGTCGTAGATGTGACACTTTTCCGTTATGGATGTGACAGCTGTGAAATAGCCACTTGTGTGATTTTTGGTCAATTAAATGTAATAGTTTGAAACACTGACAGACACATTTATGAGTATTTTTATAGTGTAAAATACTTTCTTTCACTAAAAATGTATAAATGGTTTCTCTATTTTGGTGAAAACTTTCTTTTTTCATGGCAAGGTTGACATTTGCAAGGAATTGCTCAAATCATTCTGGTAAACAGAGTTAAAATTTTGATTTTAAAATAAAAAGTTAACATTTTATTGAGATTAATTGGTGATTGTATGGGTGTTAATGGCCAGATTGGGAAGATATTCACAAAGGAAAATTAAGACCTGTTAAAAAAAGATCTAAGACCTACTACACAATATTTAAGTAAATTTAAGACCTTTTAATGCCTAAAAATCTGATTTAGAGATTTAAGACATTTTAAGACTTTTTAAAACCCGTCGACACCCTGACCATGGGGAGTGAGAGTAGTGTTTACTAGTGTTTATATAGCAACACAGCCGTAGCACATTATCATACTGTGGTATTAAGTCATATATGATAAAATAATAAACAAATAAGACACCCTGTCCAAATGTAGAGATCGTACACTACATTTCAGCTGTGTTAGTGACTTTAACGTTAACATTTTATCTTACCGTCACGCGGAAATCACGTTCATACAACTTGTGAAGTTACATGTTCACAAATAAACAAGGCACTTTCTGACAGTGGGCGATTATATTTTAATTAAGTTATACAATACTTACCTAAAAGGACGGTTCAACTGTCACGCCATTGTATATCGGTGTATTTCAGCGGTAAACTTTCCAAAATACAAACATATTACGACGCCACTCGGTTTCACTGCCTGACTGATCACTCGTCAGATCTCCCCTCCTTCACGCGGCATCAAAACTCGCATCTTTCCTCTGATTGGCTGTGCGGTTCTTACACGCTCTCTGATTGGTCAGTTGAGTTAGTACGCAAGAAAGGCAGGACTAGGAACGTCCCAAATTGACGTTTTCGATGACCATTGGGCTTTCATTTCGCGTTTGAGGTAACGGAAAAACGGTAAGAATTTGGACTGCTCACACAAAAAACAAGTATATCAGTACATTTTAGTAAATAATATAATGTTTTTGAAAAATACCAATGTAAAAATTGTTGAATTAATCAGTTATGGTTTTTCTATAAGTTAGACGCTGTGGTAATATGAACAAATTTGACAATATGTTTTCTACAATCATATAGTGTATATTCACATATCAGACCAGTTTACTATAGCAAAAACTAAAGTATACTACAGTATTCATTATAGTTTATTCACAATATTTACTACTACATGCTACCTACTGTGATACACTATTAGACTAAAAAAAAAGCACGGTCGTACTTAATATAAATATATATTTTTATAAATATATAAAACTAAAATCTTATTCAAACTACTAAATTTATAGATACTCACTGGCCACTTTATTAGGTACACCTTACTAGTACCAGATTGAACCCCCTTTTGCCTTCAGAATTGCCTTAATCCTTCGTGGCGTAGATTCAACAAGGTAGTGGAAATATTCCTCAGAGATTTTGCTTCATATCGACATGATAACATCACGCAGTTACTGCAGATTTGGCGGCTATCATGAGCCAATCTTCCGTTCCACCACATTTCAAAGGTGCTCTATTGGATTGAGGATCTGGTGACTGTGGAGGCCATTTGAGTACAGTGAACTTATTGTCCTGTTCAAAAAACCAGTCTGAGATGATTCTCGCTTTTTGACATAGCATGTTATCCTGCTGGAAAGAGCCATCAGAAGATGGGTACACTGTGGTCATAAAGGGATGAACATGGTCAGCAACAATACTCAGGTAGGCTGTGGCGTTGACACAATGCTCAATTGGTACTAATGAGCCCAAAGCGTGCCAAGAAAATCTCCCCCACACCATTACACCACCACCACCAGCCTGAACCATTGATACAAGGCAGGATGGGTCCTTGCTTTGATGTGGTTTATGCCAAATTCTGACCCGACCATCCCAGTGAAAATCCCAGTAGATCAGCAGTTTCTGAAATACTCGGACAAGCCCGTCTGGCACCAACAACCATGCCAAGTTTAAAGTCACTTAAATCAGCTGTCTTCCCCATTCTGATGCTTGATTTGAACAGCAGCAGATCGTCTTGATCATGCCTACATGCCTAAATGCATTGAGTTGCTGCCAAGCGACTGGCTGATTAGAAATTTGTGTTACAAGCAGTTAGACAGGTATACCTAATAAAGTGGCCAGTGAGTGTAGCTTAACATTAATTTGTCCTGGTTGGCAAATCCGAGCCAAAACATATGTATAAAACAGCTTTGAACATAAAAAAAATGATGTGCTTTTTTACTTCCAAATCCTTTCTCATTTGAACAAACACACACAGAACAGACAACACAAAGCAAAACATGTTATCAGCTTCTTTATTATTACTGCACTTTATTATTATTTTTAAATTGCATTAGTTTATACCATTGCCTGAGGTGAGAAATCATAAAAAAACTGTAACTAAACAATGATATAAGAAGTCAATGTACAAAAAATCCTACAGTTTGAGGAAGATTTATGCAAAGCAGCTTAGTTACAAAGGGCCACATACAACCTCCCATTGTAATAATCAAACAGGGCGACAAAAATCATTCAAATCAAGTTATAAATAAATTATATAAACACAAACAGAGGTCAATAAAATCAATAAAGTGCATTCAATTGCTTGTACTCATTGCACGAGTAACTGTCTCAGGCAAACGCTATGCCTACAGAATCTAAACACATTGACGCACAACTGACACAATCTATCCTACACACATTACAGCACAAATCGATCAAAAAATATGTCAAAGGAATATACGCCCTACCCAAATATTGTTAAAAAACTTCCCTAAGTACTGTGGTAATAGTAAAGTGATGGTGATATATATAAGATAGTAACAAATATCTACCACTTTCATGTATATTTAGAGAAGTACCATGATAAATCTAGATGGCATCATCTAGAACCATTTTAAACCACTGTACTTTTTTGCGATCAGTTCAGTTTTCACCTCTAAAGGTAAATATTTGGGTAAAGTATAAACTCCTACATTGGCAAAACGATCAGTTAATTTGGAAGATAATCATTGCGCTAACGTGGCACCAAAAACACTCCTAAAACATCGCTAGATTTACTACACACAGAGTCCCCGAAGGACGTTCGCACAAACGTGAGAGTAACTGTGTGAATTAAAGTGTAAACAGATTCACAAATAACATCGTTTCATCTCTCGCAAACCACACGGACGTTTACATGTCAACTTACGGCGTAATAAATTCCTATAAAAGCTTGACGTAAAGATCACCATGTAGCAAAAAGTGAATTAAAAGCCCTGAATGGATTCAAATGAAACACGTCTACACACGAACCACCTCGCACTTCACAAACTCTTCTGCATATACTAAAGAATAATTCAGGCTTCGTCAGATTAGTAAGAATTCAAGTGTATAACCCACAGTGCATTTACTGGCCTATAATATAATCTACCAGGATGACATCATCATAGTGACATATTTTCTTCGTAGAGTTCATCTGATATTCTCAATATAATTTCATAACAATGACAATTCTTGAGGTTTGTCCTTCACTCTCAAGTTTTTAAACTATATTAACTCTCCGTACTTCTTCCCAGATATTTAAAAGTCAACAAGTCTGTGACATGTTTTACTTCCATAATGCTCACGCTTCTGTTTGGAAATCTTGCTACTTTGCAGAGTGCAATCCTCTCACAACCTTGTTTTAATTTCAGTTTAAAATTAAATATGGTGCTAGCTACCTTGGTTAAGGTCTTTTGGTTAAATAATTTGCACGGCCAAGGTGGTGCTATCTGAAAAAGCTTTGCACTGCTGACTTGTGCAGGGTGACCTAGCAGTTGGAGATGGAGAGTCTTCCGACTGCTTCGAGGCGACATCTTTCCTTTTGAGGGCCTCGAGTTGACCCTGATGGAGTTTAAGCCCGTTCTTGAATGCTTTGGAGTCTGTCAATTGGGTTTTCTCTTTCACTGTGGTCTCTCCAATGTCTTTGCCATTCTCCAGCCCTTTAGGACTAATGGTGCTAGCTACCCTGATTGAGGTCTTTTGGTTAAATTGCACAGCCAAGGTGGTGCTATCTGAAAAAGCTTTGCATTGATGAATTGTGTGGAGTGAGAATATTATGAATGCTTGGAAGAGCTCTTTTCAGGCTTTGATGATGATCCAGGGCCAGGCCAAGTTCCCGTCAATACTTGGTGACCACCAGATGAACCCTCAGACTTTCCCAATGTGGCAGCTTGTTTGTCCTCATTTGTCTTGGAGCTGTCCTTGGCCTTCCCGCCATCATGGAAGCCCAATTTCATTGGCCCAAGCACAGTTTTAGCCACACTGGTCAGCTGGGTCACAAAGCTGCTCCGGTCACCAGGAGAAATGGCGCATGATTTGCTTGTGCAAGGTGACCTAGCAGTTGGAGATGGAGAGGCTGGAGAGTCTTTGACTGAGGCGACATCTTTCCTCTTGAGGGCCTGGAGTAGACCCTGATGGAGTTTGAGCCCAGTCTTAAATGCTTTTAGATTGCCTTGGAACTGCTTCTGAGATTTTAGGTGTAACATTAATACCAGATCAAGTCCCCTCAACATTTAAAGGTCCTTTACTTGACTTGCTTGCCTCTGGAGTCTTTGTCAATTAGGTTTTCTCTTTCACTGGGCTCTTTCCAATGTCTTTGCTATTCTCCATTCCTTTAGGACTAATGGTGCTAGCTACCCTGATTGAGGTCTTTAAGTTAAATAATTTGCACGGCCAAAGTGGTGCTATCTGAAAAAGCTTTGCACTGATGAATTGTGTGGATTGAGAATATTATGAATGCTTGGAAAGTTCTTTGATGCCTTTCTTAGGCTTTGATGATGATCCAGGGCCAGGCCAAGTTCAATCCTCGGCGACCCCCAATTGAGGCCTCAGACTTTCCCAATGTGGTGGCTCGTTTGTCCTCATTTGTCTTAGAGCTGTCCTTGGCCTTCCCCCCATCCTGGGAGCCCAATTTCATTGGCCCAAGCACAGTTTTAACCACACTGGTCAGCTGGGTCACAAAGCTGGACCTGTCGCCAGGAGAAATGGCGCATGATTTGCTTGTACAAGGTGAACTAGCAGTTGAAGATGGAGAGGCTGGAAAGCCTTCGACTGCTTCGAGGCGACAACTTTCCTCTTTAGGGCCTCGTTGACCCTGATGGAGTTTGAGCCCATTCTTGAATGCTTTTGGACTGGCTTGGAACAGCTTCAGAGATTTTAGGTGTACCAATAGAACCAGATCTAGTCCCTTCAACATTTAAAGGTCCTTTACTTGACTTGCTTGCCTCTGGAGTCTTTGTCAATTGGATTTTCTCTTTCACTGGGGTCTTTCCAATGTCTTTGCCATTCTCCAGCCCTTTAGGACTAATGGTGCTAGCTACCCTGATTGAGGTCTTTTGGGTAAACAATTTGCATGGCCAAGGTGGTGCTATCTGTAAAAGCTTTGCACTGATGAATTGTGGAAGTGCGCACATTAAAAAAAGTAAAAAATGTACACTTCATGTTGACTTTTGCTGGGCGTTTCCAGTGCAAATGTAATTAAGACAGGATAAACGAGCATATATACACATGGTTTTATCCTTGTGCAACAATTATTTCCCATTTCCGCTAGTTAAACACTCCCAAACATTCCATCGTTTCTAGTATCGTGCTACTGTTGGCAGTTTAACAGTATAGCTGAGGTACTGGAATGAGACTGTTTGGATCTATCGTGTCGGTCACTAGGTAAACAGTTTAACTACTTCTCACATCTAAATCTGACAAATCGATTGATTGATATGGTGATGGCTGACAGGTCATGCCCTCTATAGAGCGGGCAGGAATGATTGGATGTGCAGTGTTCACTAGCATTAGGTCTTCATTTTTCATATCTTATTTTTTGACTCTTCTATTCACAATATACATATAACATGCATCTAAAGACATGAGCTGCATCCGAAATCGCATAGTACTAGTGTAGGTGATACATTTGAATTTGAGCTTCACAACTCTAAGAAAAGTGTGTTCAATACAGTATGAATGTGAGTAGTATGAATGGAATTCAGACGTACTGCATCGTATCATTATCACATGACCTATTAATGTCAGTTGCGTCGCTTCCCTCCCATTCATAAATTCTCTCGCATAGCCTCAAGGGAAAGTTAAGTGTCCATTGGAAGCACACTTCATAATCTCACCAAAAGTACTAGGTCATCCAGGTACATCTCACGTATTGTTTTTCCAATACTATAAATTCAGACATGCTACTCGGCTTGGGCACTATTTTTGACATATTATATAGTAGGGAAGTATGCGATTTCGGACGGAGCTATACTGTTTTTTTGTGTCTACATCCACATATGATGGTGCATATATATTTATGGCATATGCACAAACAAACATGTTTGACAACGATCATTTTGAAGCACCTTTTCTTGTTTACGATTTTTTTTTCTCGTAGATATCTTGGTTTGATGGCTGTAGAGTCTTTTGAACTTGGTCTGCATTTGGACAACTACTGGCAATGCATGCCATTCAAAGTTCCCAATAGTATATTTCAGTGAGAATATTATGAATGCTTGGAAGAGCTCTTTGATGCCTTTTCAGGCTTTGATGATGATCCAGGGCCAGGCCAAGTTCCCGTCAATCCTCGGCGACCCCCAGATGAGGCCTCGGACTTTCCCAATGTGGCGGCTCGTTTGTCCTCATTTGTCTTGGAGCTGTCTTTGGCCTTCCCCCCATCCTGGGAGCCCAATTTCATTGGCCCAAGCACAGTTTTAGCCACACTGGTCAGCTGGGTCACAAAACTGGACCGGTCACCAGGAGAAATGGCCCTTGACTTGCTTGTGCAAGGTGACCTAGCAATTGGAGATGGAGAGGGAGGAGAGACTTCGACTGCTTCGAGGCGACATCTTTCCTCCTGAGGGCCTCGAGTTGACCCTGATGGAGTTTGAGCCCGTTCCTGAATGCTCTTAGACTGGCTTGGAACTGCTTCTGAGACTTTAGGTGTACCAATAGAACCAGATCCAGTCCCCTCAACATTTAAAGGTCCTTTACTTGACTTGCTTGCCTCTGGAGTCTTTGTCAATTGGGTTTTCTCTTTCACTGGGATCTTTCCAATGTCTTTGCCATTCTCCAGCCCTTTAGGACTCTCGGTTTGATGAGGTTTGAGTTCCTGTACTCCAGAGCTCTGGACAATTGGCGTCCAATCTGGGATCTTGGGGCCAGTTACCAAAGTACTAGAAGATTCAATCTTTCCCACATCCTTGGCTACAACCTTCCCCATTGAGGCAACTGAAACTTGGGAAGACTCAAACTTAGAGGCTACTTTATCCCTCTGGGTTGTTTCACCCAACGGGGTTGATTTAAGATCTACAATGATTGCTACTGGTTCAGTTTTTGATGCAGTCTTCAAAATTGCTTCGCTTGAGTCAGCCTGCTTCGATTTCCCTTCAAACTCTCTATCCATGATTGAGTCTTGCCTCCCGAGTTGCCTTGCTGGACTCAACGTGTGCTTGATGGGCATGTGCGTTGGCGTTTGATCAGGTGGAGAGGGTAGAGCACTGGGCGTGTTTTCTCCTTCTATCTCCATCAAGCTCTGGAGGGCATGCTCGCAGTGGAAGGACTCCCGGCGGTATTCGGCATGCACAACATCCAAACCATGCTTTCTAATGCCAAGCCCTCCCTTCCTATCAGAAGATGACGAGGATGGCGGAGAAGGTGGACCGAGCTTCTCGGCGGACTGCACCCTTTGGAGAAGAGGGGAACGGGGTGGTTCTGCACTTTTAGGTCGTGGACGTGTTATTGGAGGGGAGGCGTGAAGCTTTGCAGGGAAGGCCTGGGTGGTGTTGGAGCTGCCAACGATGTGTCCCGCTATGGGTGGTGGAGAGGACGAAGTCGGGGATGGTGTGTGAGCCAATGGGGACAGAGGAATATTCCCGGCAGATTTGCAGCGTGCAGAACGATACTGGCGGTGGAGTTTGGGTGAGAGGCCATAAAGAGAGCTTGGACGCATGTGCTGAGATGTAGCAGGCGAGTTTGGTGTGCTGGATGCGGGAGAGCTGCTCTGGGATGACGTGCCTAAGTGGATAAAAATAGAGCAAGTCAGAACCTCAAAGAAACAGGAAAAGGGCACACAAGGATCACGCAAATACAGACTGAAGCCAAATATCAAAGGCTAATTAAGTTCAGTTCAGCGCAAGTCAGATGGAAAGGAAAGAAGAATCATATTTAATATAAATGTCATCTTCAGTAGGTCAAATATCACTCAAGGTCATACTGTGAGGCGTCAAACTTTGATTAAAATGTAGTATTAAAAGGCAAAAGTTTCTCTTTTGTTCTTTAGAAAGTAATTTTTACCACACAGAAACTCAAAGGCCCAAATCATACTCGTTACAGTGCATCTATGTAAAAACAGACGCTTCCAGCAACAAGCAAGACATTGACAAACTTTGAATTCTACACGAGACACATCATTTTCAGGATATCCTGGCGTATATACAGGTACATGCAAGTCATTAACATATGATACATAAAGTGTGTGAGAGTGGGAGGAGCTCTGACCGAGGTAGGTGGAGTCTGGCGGAGAGCGGTACGTCTGTGTCGGAGAGCGGGCAGACAGGTTATGTGTGGGAGATCCAGGCAGACTGTCTCCAGACGACAGCGAGCGATTCAGAGAAGACAGACTACGACTGGTGTGAAGAAGGTTTGACTGCTTAGTGATCTTACGAAAGAGAGAGCTGCGTTTCTTACTGCGGACAGACAGAGAGAGAACAATAAAGGTTATTTAAATAAACAAACACTAAGACTAAAACTATTCGTTAAATAAAGATTCACAATAAATAAAAAAATTCACAAAAACTGAAATTAAATAATTATAAGCAAAAATAATATTGGTTTTATTAATGGGAAAATCTGACCCCTAAGTACATACAGATGCGATTTTACAGTCAAACACATCAAGGACAGGTTTATAACCAACAGCATATGGGTCAATGACGTGACGCTCATTTTTTTGTGTCCATGTCTTTTAAATAAATTCAAGTAGGTTACAGTTTCAAAATAAATAAGCAAATTACTTGCATACATTCTCTATTTTGAGGACCAAGTTTAATTTTTTGGTTTTAATCCATTTTAAGAAAATTTTTAGGGGATTATTGCAAGAATGTCAATGTGGTGTAACCAAAAAAAATTGGTACCAAATAGTTTACCTTGTTTAAAAAAAGTGAAAGCCTCAATGAAACATTGTATCGGCTAGTCTGGCATAATTTTACATTAGACATATTTAATAGTAAATAAAGGTAAATATAGCACAATTGTTTTAAATATTATAATTCATTTGGGGAATTTTTTCTGTCACCTCAAATTTCTGAAATGTCAAGATGGTGTAACCACCATTTATTGAGCCATTTTGTTAATATTGTGCACAAGACAGTTAGACAGGAAATTGAATCACAGAGAAGAACTCTTGATAAGACTAATTGCTGCATGCAAAGGTTAGTAACTCTTTTTAAAATGTGAGATACTTTGACCTTTTTAAGGTATGGTCAGCTATTCTTAGATATGCATGTCAAATGGTAAGACCCCAGAAATGCACTGATAATTGTTCATAATTATAAAAATAAGTATTATATTTAAAAGTTAAATTTGAAATATTCCCACCAAGCCCATGTGCTTACATAGATGTTATTGATAATGCCTGTCAAATTTCATTTTAAATTGAAATGTCAAGGGGTGTAACTGGTTACACCATTTGACTCGTATAGCAGGAGTCTTTCTGTCAGGGGTCAATTTAGTCAAATATCATTAGTTCATGATGCTGATCAAAAATGCGACATAAATTAAACTACTATTTGTGTTCATAGTGTAGATTATTTATTTATTTTTGTTTGAGAAATAGGTGCTTAATCCACAACCTTACTATTAAAGCTCTGTAAACATAGGATAAAATTATTTTACTGCACAACATGAATGTTTTTTTTTTGTTTATGTTAATCCATGTTTATATTCACACAATATAATGTACACACTCTCTCATTCACACACACATTCATACACTACAGTCAATTTAGTTTTTCTAATTCACCTATACCGCAAGTCTTTGGACTGTGGGGGAAACTGGAGCTCCCAGAGGAAACCCATGTCAACTCCACACAGTAAGCCATCCTGGTCCATCTTGGACTCAAACCAGCAACCTTCTTGCTGTGAGACAACTGTGCTAACCATTAGCCACTGTATCACCCTCCTTTGAAATGTTGTAAGTATTTTTTTTCTTCTTGAGAAAGTCTTATTTCTTTTAGTTTGGATAGAATAAAAGCAGTTTTTAAAATGTTTAAGCAGTTTTTAAGGTCAATATTGTTAGCCTTCTTAAATACAGAACAAACCACAGTTACCCAATGACTTGGCCAATAGATCTTACTTGCCTAATTAACCTAATTATATTTTTAAATGTCACTTTAGGCTGAATACTAATGTCTTACAAATTATCTAGTCAAATATTATGTGCTGTCATCATGGCAAAGATTACGGAAGAAATCAGTTATCAGAATTTAGTCATTTAAACTATTTTGTTTAGAAATGTGTTGACAATAATATTCTCTCTGTTAAAGAGAACTTGGGAATTTCTTTTTTAAATAAAAGAAAAAATTAACATGGGAAATGAAACAAGGTTGACAAGCCTCTATAGACTGAGTGCACACAGCCTTAAGTTTTGGAGGTTTTCATACTTGATGCGCTTGCTGTTGTACTATTATTATTAACAACTGGAGGTGACTCGGAGGAACTTTAATGATGAAAAGTTGTGAAGAACAAGTCAGAAGTTGCTAAACAAATGAATTGCAGTTGAAATCAGTTTTGTTTGGGTTTTTTTACAGCATGTCTGATAAAAAATTTTCTTCTGGAGAAAGTCTTATTTGTTTTATTTAGGCTAGAATAAAAGCAATTTTTAAAAGCCATTTTGAGGTAAAAATTATTGGCCCTTTTAAGCTTTTTCCCCGCGATAGTCTACAGAACAAACCATGGATATACAATAACTTATCTAATTACTCTAACCTGCCTAGTTAACCTAATTAAGCCTTTAAATGCTACTTTAAGCTGTATAGAAGTGTCTTGAAGAATATCTAGTCTAATATTATTTACTGTCATCATGGCAAAGAGAAAATAAATCAGTTATTAGAGATGAGTTATTAAAACTATTATGTGTTGAAAATGTGTTGAAAAAACCTTCTCTCTGTTAAACCGAAATTGGGGAAAAAATAACAGGGGAGCTAATAGCTCAGGGGGACTAATAATAATTCTGCATAATTCTGAAGTTAACTGTATAAAATAAATAGTTTGTGGATAAGTTGTGGATACACTCATGAAATTATTTGTTGTCAGTCAGTCGTGTATGCTTACAAAAATTGGCCTTTAATCCCAGCACCAAGGCAACAACGAGTAAGCAGCAGTTCTTACGTACTAGTGATTTACGTACAGTGTTTGGCAAATTGTTTCTAAATAGCTTAAAAGTAAAATAGTGGATTTTTTTCTAATATCATCTACTTATTTTTATTTTAATTAAGCCAACTGAAAAGAAACAGTGATGGAAAAGGTGTTAAATGTTAAACATGTTTCTTTAGTTTGTTAATATTCTATTGATGAGGGCCACACATTTAATGTAAAGGATGTTATTACTTGGTGTATTAAAGTTCAGCAACCTGGTTTCATTGTTCTAAACACATTTGTCAATGACAATCCCACTGAAATTGTTGACTTTCATTCTTAATTTGAATTGATTTTAATTGTCTATTTCAAAATCTTTGGCTGTAGAAGCAACACTGTCAGGTGGTGTAACTGGTTTTTGTCAATTGGTGTAACCAGTATTTTACATAAAAATATAATTATGTACATGGAAATAATGTGAAATTAAAATTAAAACACTTAGTTTTGTGTAATAAAATAGTTTTTAACATTTTTTACATAATTTGTCAAAGATTATTTAGAAACCAGAAGTGTTTTTAGCATGTGTCTGGCCGAATATTGCAAAAACTCATTAAAATGTACATTTAGAGATAATGCGAATACAATAAATGTTATTGTGGTATTTTAAAATGAAGTATTTATTTCAGTGTGTACACTTGCATATCATCTAGGAGGAGTAAATTATTTAATATTTCACAATTTTTGGCAGTTACACCATTTGACATTTTCAGTTGCATTCAGTCTTAATGTCTGTAAAAAATGGTGTAAATGTTATTTTTAATTACATAAAATCAACATGAATACAATCTGTACATTTTAAAATATCTGACGGATGCTTTTAAATCAACTTTGTAAAAGATTTTTAAATTTCCCATCTTGCCAAACCTGTTTTGTCACTGACCCATATTCTCTATAGGGCGTCACGGTGGGGCAGTGGGTAGCACAATCGCCTCAAAGCAAGAAGGTCGCTGGTTAGAGCCTTGGCTGGGTCAGTTGGCATTTCTGTGTGGAGTTTGCATGTGCTCCGGTTTCCCCCACAAATCCAAAGATATGCGCTATAGGTAAGCTAAGTTGTCCATAGTGTATGTGTCTGTGAATGAGAGTGTATGGGTGTTTCCCAGTGATGGGTTGCCGCTGGAAGGGCACAGCTGATGCAACTAATGAAGGTGTTCAAGACACCTTGATTATTTGGATCAGCTGTGTTTGATTAGGGTTGGAGCAAAACTGTGCGGATCTGCGGCCCTCCAGGAGCTGAGTTTGACCCATGATGTAAAGGCATTCCCAGTTTCTGACCTCTCTTGTCCATCTTTTGCTGCTGATTTCTTGTTGCGTCTGGCCATCTTGGCTTTGTAGCTCAGCTTCCTGGCGGGACCAATCTTTATGGAGGTGTTTTCGAACGGAGTAGTCGTCACTGTTACTTTGCTGCCACTCTGAAAATCCAAAGCAATGAATGGTCAACGACAGCATTGAAATAGGTCACACACTCTTTTCCTCTCCATATGCACCAGACAACTTCTAATAAGCACCCTATGCTATTTAAAAAACATTGTTCAATTCTGAGTGTGCTCCACACAGGTGAGTGGACTTGACAAACCACCTGTAGGACACACTCTCTTCCTCTCCATATGCTCAGAGAAAAAGAAATAATGATGATGATGATGACAATAATAATAATAATAATACATTTTATTTATAACGCGCTTTTCTAAGCACAGTAGAACAAAAAAAACAGTAAGAATAAAAAAGATATCACAAATTAAAAACAGTCCTAAAAACATGCATTTTATTAAAGGTCTCTTGAATTTAAAATATTTTTTTTTAGTTGTTAGTTTTAAGGATTTCTATAAGCTAGTGCGCTCCAAAACCGTGATAAAATTAGTGTTTAGAAAGCTTGTAGTTTGTCAGTTCTACCTAAATGGATCAACAATTTTTTTGCACGTCACCTCCTACTTTAATTTCTCATCAAATCTTCTGACCAATCAAATGCTCTCCAGTTTCTGACATGCCCCGCCCCCTTCTTCTCATTGGCTCTTCATTTGATGCACTTGAGCTCAACCACTCTGGCAGAGCTGTGAGAAAAACTAAACACTATTGGCTGTTTTTGTAAAAGGGGAGGGGCTACTCTATGTCCCGCCCTCTCTTCATTTTTCAGTTGGGATTATGTCAAACATTGAATAAAAAATTGCACATTTCACCAGACCTTAAATAATAACCGCAACTCTCTGATGATTAGAAGTACTTCTTTTATCCGGACTTGTAAGTCTGCTTACAATGAGATCGTGTAATATCAATAACATCGAGCAACAGGTGTGTTTGTGAACGCCGTACCTTCAGAATGAGCTCCACCACCTCTGTGTGCACCAATCCGTGCACAGGCTCTCCATTCACATGTGTGATGAGGTCACCAGCACAAAGCCCCGCCTCCTGGGCCGGCCCACCACATTCTACATGCTGTGATTGGAGAAATGTCAATTACATGCAGCGCAATATACGAATAAGAAAACGTGAAACTAGTATTTCAGAATGCGTTCGTACCCAGACCATGTGATGTACGCTATACACGTGACTGTCGCCCATGTAGACTCTGATGGCTCGCAGAGTGAAGCCGTACTTCTTCCCAGAGCGATGGATGGTGATCGGTGAGCGCAGGACATTGACCGTAGGCGAATAATCACGACTCGGAGATGAGTCACGAGACGAGGGATTGGATGAGACGGATCGAGGAGACATGGGACTGGCCAGCGGAGACGTACCATGCTGCTCAACTAACGACAAAATGAAGAAACAGTAATATTACGAAAGCTTACAGGCCAAAAACAAGAGTTAGATTTTATTTTAAGGTGTCCAGTGTCCACTTTACTGTGTCACTATTAATTAATTTAATTTAATGTTACTGTTTGTTGATATTTGTAATGGTTATAAAGTAGAATCTAAAGTCTCACCTGCAGGTATAATGACAGACAGCGCCGTGGCGGAGGCCGACTTGATGACTTTTGTGCCGGAGCGAGTGGCGGTTCGTTTCTCACTGTCGCTCGGTATCTGATGATGTCGTGCTCTTCGTAAGACGAGGTCACTTCCTACTCGTGCACTGAAGGGCTCCGGCATGTGCAGAGGAGCTGATGGACCTTCAGCGGGACGCAGAAGCTTGTCTGAGAAGCAGAAAGATCACACGAGATTAATGGGAGTTTCGACTCCTCTGGGGAAAAAGTGAGCTGAAAAACTTCCGAAAATCAACAAGCGAGATGAAATGACAAGCAATTTACTAAAAAAAAAAAAAAGGTAAATGTTTCGGTCACACGTTGACCACGGTCAATGCCATGCTAGCAATGTTGACAAGCGAAGAAACTGGCAGCCATATTAACTGTAGGTCATATGCAGGGCTGGAGCAAGCTGAACTGCCGCTCTAGGCAGAGGACGATCACGCCGCCCTCAACCCCAATGTGAAAACGAAAGTGACCGGTTATGAAAATGAAGTGAGGTGTCGCGGACCTCTTTTCCGGCGCTCTATGCGCGGATATAACTGAGGACGCGCGGGTGCTGAGAGAGGGAGGTGTCGCGGACACTGCGCTCTTTATCCTGCCGCCCTATGCGCGGATATAACTGAGGACGCGCGGGTGCTGAGAGAGGGAGGTGTCGCGGACACTGCGCTCTTTATTCTGCCGCCCTATGCGTGGATATAACTGAGGACGCGCGGGTGCTGAGAGAGGGAGGTGTCGCGGACACTGCGCTCTTTATCCTGCCGCCCTATGCGCGGATATAACTGAGGACGCGCGGGTGCTGAGAGAGGGAGGTGTCGCGGACACTGCGCTCTTTATTCTGCCGCCCTATGCGTGGATATAACTGAGGACGCGCGGGTGCTGAGAGAGGGAGGTGTCGCGGACACTGCGCTCTTTATTCTGCCGCCCTATGCGTGGATATAACTGAGGACGCGCGGGTGCTGAGAGAGGGAGGTGTCGCGGACACTGCGCTCTTTATCCTGCCGCCCTATGCGCGGATATAACTGAGGACGCGCGGGTGCTGAGAGAGGGAGGTGTCGCGGACACTGCGCTCTTTATTCTGCCGCCCTATGCGTGGATATAACTGAGGACGCGCGGGTGCTGAGAGAGGGAGGTGTCGCGGACACTGCGCTCTTTATCCTGCCGCCCTATGCGCGGATATAACTGAGGACGCGCGGGTGCTGAGAGAGGGAGGTGTCGCGGACACTGCACTCTTTATTCTGCCGCCCTATGCGTGGATATAACTGAGGACGCGCGGGTGCTGAGGGAGGGAGGTGTCGCGGACACTGCGCTCTTTATTCTGCCGCCCTATGCGCGGATATAACTGAGGACGCGCGGGTGCTGAGAGAGGGAGGTGTCGCGGACACTGCGCTCTTTATCCTGCCGCCCTATGTGCGGATATAACTGAGGACGCGCGGGTGCTGAGGGAGGGAGGTGTCACGGACACTGCGCTCTTTATTCTGCCGCCCTATGTGCGGATATAACTGAGGATGCGCGGGTGCTGAGAGAGGGAGGTGTCACGGACACTGCGCTCTTTATTCTGCCGCCCTATGCGTGGATATAACTGAGGATGCGCGGGTGCTGAGAGAGGAAGGTGTCGCGGACACAGCGCTCTTTATTCTGCCGCCCTATGTGCGGATATAACTGAGGATGCGCGGGTGCTGAGAGAGGGAGGTGTCGCGGACACAGCGCTCTTTATTCTGCCGCCCTATGTGCGGATATAACTGAGGATGCGCGGGTGCTGAGGGAGGAAGGTGTCGCGGACACAGCGCTCTTTATTCTGCCGCCCTATGTGCGGATATAACTGAGGATGCGCGGGTGCTGAGGGAGGGAGGTGTCGCGGACACTGCGCTCTTTATTCTGCCGCCCTATGTGCGGATATAACTGAGGATGCGCGGGTGCTGAGGGAGGAAGGTGTCGCGGACACTGCGCTCTTTATTCTGCCGCCCTATGCGTGGATATAACTGAGGACGCGCGGGTGCTGAGAGAGTGAGGTGTCGCGGACACATCGATCTTTATCTTGCCGCCCTATGCGCGGATATAACTGAAGACGCGCGGGTGCTGAGAGAGTGAGGTGTGGCGGACACAGCGCTCTTTATCTTGCCGCCCTATGCGCGGATATAACTGAGGACACGCGGGTGTCGCGGACCTCAATTCTGCCGCCCTATGCGCGGATATAACTGAGGTCACGCGGGTGCTGATGGAGGTGACGCTGACGTCGCCCTCTCTATTCTATCGTCTATGCGCGAATATATCTGAGGACGCGGGGGAGGTGTCGCGGACATAACTGAGGACGCAGGTGGTAAGGGAGGTGTAGCAGACGCCGCCCTCTCTATACTGCTGCCCTAGGCGGCCGCCTAGGTCGCCTCTATGGACGCACCGGCCCTGCTCATATGATAAATAAGCAGATCACATGATTAAACCAGACCAAGCAAAGTATAATAATAGTAAATAAAAATAAATAATAATAACGGTTAAAATAAAGGTAAATACTACTAATAAAAGTAATTATATGAAAAGATAAACAAATAAATTATTAAATCGAATCCCTCAAACAACAACGCAATGTTGTATTATGTAAACTGAATGACCTCCAGGATGTCCCACTGACACGGCAGAGCTGGACTCAAACAGTCCGGAACTGACGGGAACACTGGCGCCCTCTAGTGACGTCCCTCTGGTTTTGACGGGCGGCTGGCGTGTGTGTGTGTCACTGTCTCCCTCCAGTGGAGAAGCGAAGCGGTGTGTGTCCATCAGCGCTGAGAAACGGCGGCGAGCTCCGGGAGGACTGGAGTCTGATTCGGTGAAGGACGACTCCGAACACGACAGACGCTTCCTATAGAGAAACACAAGGAAGAGCAGCAGAGGTGTAATCAGTGTCAGTCAATAATGGAGTATATGCACAGGGACTTTCAGCTCAAACACTTCCATTGAATTGTCATGCCGTTATAAAATCTACTCCAGAGTGGTTGTACACTTACAAAACGGTAAATTAAATGGTTTTTAAATGTTTTTAGCTTAGCATAAATCACTGACTCGGATTAGACCATTAGCATTTCAGAAATGACCAAAGAGTATTGAGTTCATTGGTCAGAATTCACGTGCGGGGAAAATGCCAATCAATAAGCAGTTTAGGAACTATGTTCAACAACATCTGGCCAATGAGAGATGTGGATTTTGTCACATGACAGCATTTTGGTTCTTTTCAACTGCTTCGGACCAAAGCCAGCAGTGTGGTGTGAAAACAACCCAAAGACGCCAGAAAATGCAACAATGTATCATTTATTGCCCTTAGTCTGGACCAAATGAAGCAAACTACAGATGTGAAAGCACCCTGAGACTATGACTGCAGCAGGTGCAATAATAGTAGACAGCGCCTGAAAATAGTCAAAGCTCCTTGATTATTACACCAGAATGAGAGTTCCTAGTCATATTGACTAAAAATAGCAACTTTTTCTTTTCTGTTGATCTTAGCACACAATGCAACTCAAGCTTTAAATAGAAAAAATTATCGAAACTCTTTGATTGAGATGCTAATGGTCTAATCTGATTCAATGATTTATGCTAAGCTAAGCTAAAAGTGCTCCCGCCAGACCTGGAGATCGTCTGATTGGTTTAAAAAGTGGAAAAATGTAAAGTAAAATAAAAAGAGACAGCTGAAATAGAAGGAAAATAAAACGTTTCTGATATGGCTAGGAACTATACTCCCATTTTGTTATACTTTACTCTCTTTGAGCTTTGTTGACTACATTCAGGTGCTGTCTAATATCACCGCGCCTGCTGCAGGCATAGTCTTAGTACACCATGTAACTAAAGTAGTCAAGCTGTAAATAGGAAAATTATCAATACTCTGGTCATTTCTGAGATGCTAATGGTCTAATCCAAATCAATGATTTATGCTAAGCTAAGCTAAAAACACATAAAAACTATTTAATCTATCATTTTGCTTAACTCTAAGGGAGCTGTAAAATTATACTATTTCCAAAAGAACCCAAAGTGATCTTTTAAATGTGTGTGTTTTGGGTGTTCTCAAGTACTATACTAAACAATGCTACTATCAGTTTGCTAACATGTTGTTGGGTTATTCGGTGAGGTTGTTTTGTCGTTGTCTTACATCTCTGGGGATCCGGTTCTCCAGGTCTTGTCTCGGAGGGTCAGGCTGCCCATGCTCTCTCTCTTGGCCCGGTCTTCTCTGTGAGGTTTGGGCTCTCGGCGGGTCACCACAGGTTTGTGCTCCAGCTGGGACAGATGCTCCATGCTGCTGTACACCTGCGATCCAAACACATTTACTTGAGTGCCAGAATATAATAATAATGACCTGAAGTATCCTGACTTTACTTAAGGATACGATTAAGTTATACTAACATAGTTACTTGATCAAAATACCACAACATGAACGGGTAGTTAGTTTTGGGTAGTTCACTAAAATAGACATAATTGTCAAACTGACTTTATGCATTATAAATGGCATATGCTTTCAGCGTACGCTACATTTTTCATAATTTTTTTCATACCTTTTCATGTTTTTATTGTGGCTTAAAATACATTTGGTATATATAAGTTATTATAAATATCATTAGTTTTTATTTTACACAGAAATTAACAGAATATTGACTGAATATGGATCTATGTTGAATTTGTATTGCTAATTAGCTAATATTTATATAAAATATTCCTCAGAGATTTTGCTCCATATTGACATGATAGCATCACATATATACATATAAATAAATATATATATATATATATATATATATATATATATATATATATATATATATGCATGCATGGATGTATGTATGTATATATACATATATATAAATGTGATGCTATCATGTCAATATGGAGCAAAATCTCTAAGGAATATTTCTAGTATTTTCTTGTTGAATCTATGCCAGGATTAAGGCAGTTCTGAAGGCAAAAGGGGGTCCAACCCGGTACTAGTAAGGTGACTGTTGTTTATGTGAAATAACCAATGACTGTAAAAAATATGGACGACGCGACAGCCCCTTTTCCCATTGAACGCCTTGAGGGCAAAACGCCTGCTTGACGGGCACAAACTGTCGCAAAAGACTGCTGAAATTGGAGCCTTGACATGCGCAGAAGGATTGTCTGATGGAGCCAGAGGAGGAGCCAAACGCTTTATGTAAAATCAACCACGCCCCCGAACTTCTCAGCATGCGTTTGCTGTCATATCAACACAGATGGATGTAATAACAGTAACAAATATGAAGGTTTTATATATTCAATCGCGACAGCTCCGGGCAGCAGCGCACATATCCTACTCGCGGCGTCACGGGCTGATTCCGGCTTGCATGCGGCAACGCCGGCTCGCTCGGCCGCCGCATCTGGCTCGATTGACTCGGGCTGGAATCGGGCAGTGAGTCCAGGCATCCGGAGTAGGTCCAGCAGAGGTAACATTAGTCAGTCTGAGCTCTGAGGGGTAAGTCTCCGGCAGGCGAGAATCTAGCCGGAACTGGCCCGAGTGTATTTTGCTATCTGGGTGTTTAGGCGTGTATCAGCAAACTAATAAAGCCCGAAAAAAGCCCTGACCTTAGCGAATAAACAGTGTTCCACCAGGATCATGTATGTCAGAAACTGTAGTTTACTGCTGAACTCATTTTGTCATGGTAAAATAACACAGAAATCGAATAATAACATTTCAGTCTCCTGCCGAAGCTCAGACGCGCTGCTTTGAGAAACTGTCAATCACAGCTGTCAATCACGATGACACGCCCAGCATTAAATTACTGCTAAAAACAAACTGTTTACAAAAATGAGGATCTGCACCTATTTCAGCACAATAATCAGTGCCTTAATCGACCAGAACCATCTTTCGGGACAGTTTATTGCAAGTGTAATTAATTTTTTTATTTGGGCTCAAGTCTCCTTCATTAACACAGAGGAGGCGGGCTTTATGACTTGTACTGCAGCCAGCCCCCAGGGGGCGATCTAACGGCCGAGACCTTCACTCAAACACAGGCTTGCGGCACACTTGGAAATAACTCATTCAGCGTAGTGATATGGAGCTGTAATGCGCTCGAAACCTGCAGGAACTACTTTAACTGTGTGCTTACCTAAAAATCATATCCATCGGCCAATCAGAATCAAGCATTCAGCAATCCCACAACATAAGTGTTTATCAGAAACTGACCTTGCTGAATCGTGGCGAGCAGGAGGAGAAGCGGTGAATCTCCACAGGCTCGTCATCATTAGTGTCGTCCTCATCGTACGAGTGAACGTGATGATATCGCTCTGATCGTGCTGAAACAGACAGAGTTACTCGCTAATACACACTCTAACAGACAACAACACAAACACACACACAGTCCCTGCGTCACTCACTGTCAAAGTAGCTGGTGTCTTCTTCAGACTCCAGGTTTGGGATGAACTCAGCTTTCTGGCGGAGTAAACTGCCCCAGTCCAGATCGCCGAAGAACGGATGCTGCTTCACCTCAAATGCTCCGCCTATGCACAAACACACAATTGAAACTGATTGTTCAGGTGTTTTAGAGCTCACTGTGTACTTGTTAGAAGATATTTTGTTGTTGGCTGGTTTTTAAAGGTGTTTAGAGTAGACCTGACAAAAAAAAGGGGACATTGAGATGATTTGTTTTTCTGCAATGTCTACGACAACATGAATAAATTACACCAGATGACTTCAATGACACAATTCAAGTTGAAAATTAAAGTTCATTAAACAACAATTCCAATATCTTTTGTTATTTTATTTATTTTGTATACATTTTTGCGCATCAGTTAAAAGCATTTTGACAATGTTTGGGCAATTCAGAACAGTTTTTAAAATGTTGATCTGTGGCTGCAGGGTATTTGAAAAACTTAAGAACATTGCTAAATGGTTGCTGGGTTGTTTGGAGCACAAATTTAGAACGTTGCCATGCAGTTGTTGAGGTGTTTGGAATACTTTTTAGAATGTTGCTATGCGATTGCTAAAGGGTTTGGAACTCTGAATGTTGCTAAGGTGTTTGGAACACTTTAGAACGTTGCTATGGTGGTTGCTAAAGTGTTTGAAACACTTAGAATGTCGCTAAGGTGTTTGGAACACTTTAGAATGTTGCAATGTGGTTGCTGAGGTGTTTGGAACACTTTAGAATGCTGCTATGCAGTTGCTAATGTGTTTGTAACACTTTTAGAAGTTGCTATGTGGTTGCTGAGGTGTTTGAAACATTTTAGAATGTTGCTACACGGTTGCTTAGGTGTTTGTAACACTTTTAGAACGTTGCTATGTGGTTGCTGAGGTGTTTTAAACACTTTTGAATGTTGTCATGCAGTTGCTGATGTGTTTGGAACACTTTAGAATGTTGCAATGTGGTTGCTGAGGTGTTTGGAACACTTTAGAATGTTGCTATGGTGGTTGCTAAAGTGTTTGAAACACTTAAAATGTCGCTTAGGTGTTTGGAACACTTTAGAATGTTGCTATGGTGGTTGCTAAAGTGTTTGAAACACTTAAAATGTATCTTAGGTGTTTGGAACACTTTAGAATGTTGCTATGGTGGTTGCTAAAGTGTTTGAAACACTTAAAATGTCGCTTAGGTGTTTGGAACACTTTAGAATGTTGCTATGTGGTTGTTGAGGTGTTTGGAACATTTTAGAATGTTGCTATGTGGTGGCTGAAGTGTTTGGAACACTTAGAATGTCGCTAAAGTGTTTGGAACATTTTAGAATGTTGCTACACGGTTGCTTAGGTGTTTGTAACACTTTTAGAACGTTGCTATGTGGTTGCTGAGGTGTTTTAAACACTTTTGAATGTTGTCATGCAGTTTCTGATGTGTTTGGAACACTGTTTAGAACGTTGCTATGGTGGTTGCTGAGGTGTTTTAAACACTTTTGAATGTTGTCATGCAGTTGCTGATGTGTTTGGAACACTTTAGAATGTTGCAATGTGGTTGCTGAGGTGTTTGGAACACTTAAAATGTTGCTTAGGTGTTTGGAACACTAGAATGTTGCTATCTGGTTGTTGAGGTGTTTGGAACATTTTAGAATGTTGCTATGTGGTTGCTGAGGTGTTTGAAACACTTTAGAATGTTGCTACACGGTTGCTTAGGTGTTTGGAACACTTTTGAATGTTGCTATGTGGTTGCTGAGGTGTTTGGAGCAGTTTTTAGGATGTTGTGTTTGCAGTTGTGTGTGTGTGTGTGTGTGTGTGTGTCTGTGGTCACCTGTGCCCAGTCTGAGCAGTGGGCTGGTCTGAAGTAAAGATGAGATCAGGTGCTGTGCGTCCGGAGGAAGTGCGTCATCATCCTCGGGCCACACAATATCATCTACAAAACACACACAGTAGATGAAGTATAGATGCCTCGATTCAAATATACGGTACTGTATACGTGCATTTCTGCATAAAGGTGTTAGATGATGTTTGAACTTCATTTTGTTTTTATAGTCATTAAATAAAATGTGGAATAGTTGACAGCTTTACCTGAGATCACCTGACCGAACAGCTCCTCTGGAGTGTCGCCGAAGAACGGCACGCAGCCCACCAGGAACTCATAGAGGATGATGCCCATCGCCCACCAGTCCACCGGCTTCCCATAGCCCTGCCGCAGGATCACCTCAGGGGCGATGTACTCCGGTGTGCCACAAACCTAAGGGCAAACGACAAGCCACTCAAAAGCACTGACATGATTCTTGCTTCATGAAATAAAGATTTAACTGTGCTAAAATGAGACTAGCGATGTTAAAATAATCTTGTTTATACTGATTTCATAGGAATAGTTGTTAATACGTTCTCACACAGTTGCTAAGGTGTTAAAAATACCTGTAAGCTTGTTGCTAAATAAAGCAACACTTTTTGGCATGGTTTTCAGTATATTGCTTGACACCATGTGGTTCTGTAATGTCGTAAAGCAGTAACCATGCTTTTTAATCACTTTCAAACCACATGTGTACTACAAAAGCTATGGCTAGCATTGTAAAACCATGGCCAGTTTGTTATTACCATAGTTGACCATAGCTACCACAAACTGACCACTGTTTTGCAGCACTAAACATAGTTTAACCATGGTATGTGTAGTACAACTGAAGTTATACAAGTTGAAGCCATTTTCAGCAGTCTTAGCTGTTTGCTAACATGTTGGAATACTTTATTTAGCAAGCTGTTATTCAGATTCAGGAACATTTAAATAATAAATAATGCTCTAAGGCAGTGGTCCCCAACCACCAGGCCGTGGACCGGTACTGGTCCGTGGAACAGTTGGTACCGGGCCACATAAGAAATCATAAATTATTTCTGTAGAAAATATTCCCCCCGCGACTTGGTTTCTTCCACTCACCCCCGCCATCTCACGTGAAATGTACTATGCCAAAATCCACCACGGAGCGGGAAGAACGATCGCTAGAATATAGTGCAGTGGTGGTTGTTGATTGTTTAAAGTTATAAAACAGGTATTATAGAGTCCAAATCAGCAAAACATTTAAGGATTGTGCATTTATGTGTGCGTGCATCGCTAAGTAAGTAGCCGAAATAATTGCAATATGTATCTATATGGAGTTTCACATAATCATACACATTAGGGCTGTAACATGCCAATGCATACATTTAATTCGGCTATACAGTTGTACTATTGTTAATATGTTCGTCAGTTGAGATGTTTGGCACAGATGTTATTAGTGGTGGGCAAAGCGAAGCTTCGTAAAATACTGAAACAGTCGAAGCAAATGTGTCGAAGCTTCGAAACGTTTCGAAACCCCACTCTACAGTGACACCTAGTGGTCATTTTTTTAATGTATTGCACTGAAACACCTTCAGCAAAGAACAGTTGAGCAAATTGAGGCATTAAATCCCACTTTGTATGCTTGAACCTTCAGGTAATATAGTGGAGCGGTTAAGGTATTTGACTACCGTGTGGGGATAGTGGGTTAGAATCCAGGCTGATGTCGTTTTGAAATGCTTTAATACCAGTTGGTAATGCTTTGCTCTTGTATCGTTTTGTTTCAACATTGGTCTGATATCCGAATAAACAATTTGTGAATAAATATGTCTTGTTTTGGTCTTAAAACAGGGTTGTTGCTAGATCAAAAACTGTGGCCTGAAGTTATCAAGAATTATTTTTATTATTCATTAAATTTCTCATTTATTGTATTTTATTAACGTCTACCCAAACCCTAAACCCAACCATCACAGTACTGTAAAATTATTAATTATAGTTTTACAGTGTTACAAAAATGATGCTTTATTGATGGCGTAACTGCAGCTGTATCCTATTTAGGCTACACAAAACAGAAACATGATTAAATACACGAAACCATGATTTCAGAGTATTTGTACAAGTCGGGATTCGAACCCAAAACGTAATTCGAAGCACAGTATCAGCGTGCATACTTACAGTCCACTAGGCCATATGAAACGGGAATTTTTTCGACCTTGGCGGCAAAATAAAGATTCGCCGGGTCTCGAAACGCTTTTAAGCTGATCCATGCTTTGAATCGCTGTAGTCATGTGACCAGGAGTGTGGAAACACTTTAGTCACGTGACTTGGGTGCTTCGGATTATGCTTTGGTGCAGTCTTACGAAACGCTTGCACTTTGGGATCTCGAAACTGTGTCGAAACGTCAGTTTCACGTCAGCCGTCCCTACATATATGTGTGCGTGCATCGCTAAGTAAGTACACGAAATCAATGCAATATGTATTTATATGGAGTATGATTATTCACATAATCATACGCATTAGGGCTGTAACATGCCAATGCATTAATTTAATTCGGCTATACAGTTGTATTATTGTTAATATGTTCGTCAGTTGAGATGTTTGGCACAGATGTTATGTATTTGATGCATATAAAACTTGTTTGAAACATAATCAGACCGCGATAGTGCAACTAGCACATGCGCACTGAGTTGTCCATGATTAACCTGGATGCACGAGCGCAGCAGCTGTGTTCACGTCAAGACCCCCCAACCCCCCCGAATTTTACGTTGTAAAATTGACAACCGTCCGCGGTGAAAAAAAGGTTGGGGAGCACTGCACTAAGGTGTCTGTGCATCATCTTTAAATGCAGTTGCTAAGGTGTTTGTAATTGTTATCAGCGTGTTGCACACAGGCTTCATCATCAGACAGTGACACTTGTAAACGGTGTTTTCCTCGTACCTGTTTATCCAGGAACTCCCTGGTGTCCTTCTCGATGTGTCCTTCATACAAATTTGTGGTGAGACTCATGAGGCCCATTTTGGACAAACCGAAATCGGTGAGTTTAATGTGACCCATTGACGTGATGAGCAGACTGATGAGAAAGAGAGAGAGGATTTGAGACGGCACATCTGTCATGTGTTTAATTACATAACACAGTCTGTCCAAATGAAACCATTCGCACTAATCTCACACAGGAAGTGCTGTCATCATCACCATCATCATCATTATCATCCAGCAGATGGGAAACCAATCCCAGCAATCCTTTAATTAATTGTGCATGGTGATTTAATCAATTATATTCCCGCGGCCATTATCATTAAACAAAAATCATTCAGAAGACAAAATTACTCGCCCTCATGTGACATTTGTATTCATATACATGGAAAATTAACTTTTAAAACTATTATGTTCAAAAAGCTTCTCCCTGTTAAACAGCTCTTGGAAAATATTTGAAACATATATTCCTTTCACAGGAGGACGACACCTATATTCTGCTGTCCTCGTCCACTAGGTGGCGTCTTACTTGTCAGGTTTGAGATCTCGATGCACGATGCCATAGTTGTGGATGTACTCCAGAGCCAGGACGGTTTCTGCAAAGTACATACGGGCCATTTCCACAGGCAGCGCTCCGATGTTTTTGAGCAGTGTGGCACAATCACCTCCTGAAGAAGAAACACAGATAAATCTCATCAACATCTCGGCTCATTCATATGTGGTTGCTAGGGTGTTTGGAACACTTTTTAGAATATTGCTATGGGGTTGCTAAGATGTTCAAAACACTTTTTAGAATGTTGTCACTGTGGTTGCTAAGGTGTTTAGAACACTTTTTAGAACGTTACTATGCAGTTGCTAAGGTGTTTGGAACACTTTTTAGAACGTTACTATGTGGTTGCTAAGGTGTTTAGAACACTTTTTAGAATGTTACTATGCAGTTGCTAAGGTGTTTAGAACACTTTTTAGAATGTTACTATGCAGTTGCTAAGGTGTTTAGAACACTTTTTAGAACGTTACTATGTGGTTGCTAAGGTGTTTGGAACACTTTTTAGAATGTTACTATGCAGTTGCTAAGGTGTTTGGAACACTTTTTAGAACGTTACTATGTGGTTGCTAAGGTGTTTGGAACACTTTTTAGAACGTTACTATGCAGTTGCTAAGGTGTTTAGAACACTTTTTAGAACGTTACTATGTGGTTGCTAAGGTGTTTGGAACACTTTTTAGAATGTTACTATGCAGTTGCTAAGGTGTTTGGAACACTTTTTAGAACGTTACTATGTGGTTGCTAAGGTGTTTGGAACACTTTTTAGAACGTTACTATGCAGTTGCTAAGGTGTTTAGAACACTTTTTAGAATGTTGTCACTGTGGTTGCTATGGTGTTTAGGACACTTTTTAGAACGTTACTATGTGGTTGCTAATGTGTTTGGAACACTTTTTAGAATGTTACTATGCAGTTGCTAAGGTGTTTGGAACACTTTTTAGAACATTACTATGTGGTTGCTGAGGTGTTTAGAACACTTTTTAGAACGCTACTATGTGGTTGCTAAGGTGTTTGCAACACTTTTTAGAATTGTTAAAATGTGGTTGCTATAGTGTTTAGAGCAATTTTTACAATGTTGCTATGTGGTTGCTAAGGTGTTTGGAACATTTAAATGTTATTATGCGGTTGCTAAGATGTTTGGAACACTTTTTACAATGGTACTATGCAGTTGCTAAGGTGTTTAGAACACTTTTTAGAATGTTACTGTGCGGTTGCTAAGGTGTTTGGAACACTTTTTAGAATGTTTCTATGTGGTGGCTATGGTGTTAAGAACTGTTTTAGAATGTTGCTATGTGGTTGCTAAGGTGTTTAGAACCCTTTTAAAAATATTGCTATGTGGTTGCTAAGGTGTTTATAACATTTTAAGAATGTTGTCACAATTTGTGGTTGCTAAGATGTTTGGAACAGTTTTTAGAATGTTGTTATGTGGTTGCTGAGGTGTTTGGTACTGATTTAGAATGTTGCTTTGTGGTTACTAAGGTGCTCAGAACACTTTTTAGAATGTTGCTATGCAGTTGCTGGGGTGTTTGGAATAGTTTCTAGAACAGGGCTGGGCAAACTCGTTCCTGGAGGGCCGGTGGAGCTCCAACTCTAATCACACACACCTGCTTAATAGATTTCTAGTGATCTTGAAAACACTATGTTCAGGTGTGTTTGATTAGTGTTGCAGCTAAACTATGCAGGACACCGGCCCTCCAGGACCAAATTTGCCCACCCCTGTTCTAGAATGATACTATGCTGCGTCTCACCCTCCACATACTCCATGACCATACACAGGTGTCTTCTGGTCTCAAAGGAGCAGAACATGCTGACCACGAACGGGTTCTCAGCAAAGGTCAGGATGTCTCGCTCCACAAACGCCTGCTGGATCTGGTTCCTCAGAATCAGGTTCTGCTTGTTGATTTTCTTCATCGCGAAGCGCTGCCGGGTCTCCAGATGACGGACCAGATACACCTCGCTGAAAAAACACAAAGCAACCTCTGTCATGTGTACAGTATCTACACACAACTGTACAAATGTAAATAAACTGGGGTGCTGGGGTGTTTGGAATTGGACACAGTCTGTACAGTGTGTGTTAGTTTACCCGTAGGCTCCATTGCTGATGAGTTTGATGGTTTGGAAATCTGCCTCTCCTGGTGGCTTCATGGGTTTCATTTTTCCCTGGAAAAGAGAAAATCCCTTCAAAATCCCATCACGCTCTCTTGCACATCCTCATTATACTCTTGTAACATCATTTCTCTGAAATAGCACCAGGATATCTGAAAATGATGATGAGTGAGTGACTGTGCAAGTATTCCCGAATGTCCCCACAAGTATAGCAATATCAGTACATTTTGATCTTGTGGGGACCAGTTTTGGTCCTCATGAGAAAACTAGGGGTTTTGAAAGGATAAAAGTGCAGATTGTTTGCTGGTTTAAGGGATAGAGTTGGAGAAAATGACACAATATACAGTCTGTACAGTGCATATCTATATGATGTCCCCATCAAGATAGCTGTACAAGTGTGTGTGTGTGTGTGTTCAGACCTCTGCAGAGTCGTCTGTCTCTGGTGTGACGGGACCCTCGCTGTCATAATGCTCCCGACTGACCATCTCTGAAACACAGACGTCACAGTCGGTCAGTGATCACCTGACAGCTCCTCTGTGATGACAGCAGTGATGTGTGTGGGTGTGTGTGAGTGGGTGTGCGTGTGGTCTCTCACCCTCCAGAGGGTCTCGTGTCAGACCCAGCTGACTGATGATGTAGCGCGGGATGTCCGTCTTCATCAGGTGACCTTCTTTAGCGTGATCTTCAGCCGCTTCCAGCAGATGGTAGAACTCTTCAGGGTTAAACTCCTGCACACAGCAGGTCAGACACTCATACTGCTGCTACTGTATAGTATATAATGGTTGCTAAGGTCTTTGGGACTTTTTAGAATGTTGCTATGTGGTTGCTGAGGTGTTTGGAACTTTTTAGAATGTTGCTATGTGGTTGCTAAGGTGTTTGGAATACTATTTAGAATGTTTCTATGTGGTTGCTAAGGTGTTTGGAACACTGTTTAGAATGTTGCTATGTGGTTGCTGAGGTGTTTGGAATACTATTTAGAATGTTTCTATGTGGTTGCTAAGGTGTTTGGAACACTGTTTAGAATGTTGCCATGTGGTTGCTGAGGTGTTTGGGATACTATTTAGAATGTTGCTATGTGGTTGCTGAGGTGTTTGGAATACTATTTAGAATGTTTCTATGTGGTTGCTAAGGTGTTTAGAACACTGTTTAGAATGTTGCTATGGGGTTGCTAAGGTGTTTGGAACACTGTTTAGAATGTTGCTATGTGGTTGCTGAGGTGCTTGGAATACTATTTAGAATGTTGCTATGTGGTTGCTTAGGTGTTTGAAACACTGTTTAGAATGTTGCTATGTGGTTGCTGAGGTGCTTGGAATACTATTTAGAATGTTGCTATGGGGTTGCTAAGGTGTTTGAAACACTGTTTAGAATGTTGCTATGTGGTTGCTGAGGTGCTTGGAATACTATTTAGAATGTTGCTATGGGGTTGCTAAGGTGTTTGAAACACTGTTTAGAATGTTGCTATGTGGTTGCTGAGGTGTTTGGAACACTGTTTAGAATGTTGCTATGGGGTTGCTAAGGTGTTTGGAACATTGTTTAGAATGTTGCCATGTGGTTGCTGAGGTGTTTGGGATACTATTTAGAATTTTGCTATGTGGTTGCTAAGGTGTTTGGAACACTGTTTAGAATGTTGCTATGTGGTTGCTGAGGTGTTTGGAATACTATTTAGAATGTTTCTATGTGGTTGCTAAGGTGTTTGGAACACTGTTTAGAATGTTGCCATGGGGTTGCTAAGGTGTTTGAAACACTGTTTAGAATGTTGCTATGTGGTTGCTAAGGTGTTTAAAACACTGTTTAGAATGTTGCTATGGGGTTGCTAAGGTGTTTGAAACGCTCTTTAGAATGTTGCTATGTGGTTGCTGAGGTGTTTGGAACACTGTTTAGAATGTTGCTATGGGGTTGCTAAGGTGTTTGAACAGGTTTTTCAACGTTGCTACACGATTGCTGAGGTGTTTTAAACATTTGTTAGATTGTTGCTCTGCGGTTGCTGAGGTGTTTTAAACACTGTTTAGAATGTTGCTATGCGGTTGCCGGGGTGTTTAGATACTTTTAGGCAGTTGCTACATTATGTGGTTTCTAAGGTGACTGGCCTAATAGAGTTTAGTCTTGAAGTGAAGCTGAATTAAACTGAGCATTTGTAATTTGCTGAAGTACATGAACAACAGCCAGACGTACTGCGAGAAGCCCATTACAGAGCGTCTCCGTTTAACAGGGATAATAAACGCTTGAAGTGGTTTAATCCTGGAGCAGCACAGAAACATTTTCCAATGACTGTGAGAGATTTAGAGGCGGTGGATCACAGAAGGTCAGTGATAACACTAACACACTGCTTCCAATCTAAATGCTAATGCAGCCGCAGGTTCAACTCTCATTCTTTTGTGTGTTTTGCAGTGATTCTTGTTAAAATTACTTTTCTGACGTCGGAGTGAAAATGGCAATCGCCAGGCCTGTGTTGTTGGCTTCTAAAGCGGTTTAGAGCATCATGTTATATAATGGGCAATAACAAAGCCAAAAATATCTCACCAAACACTCCAGAAGTCGAGCAGGTCGAGCGATGATGAAGAAGATCTTCTTTACCAACTCTGTGACAAAGGTCAACTCTGAACTCTCTGACCGCTTATACGCCTGACACACACACACACACACACACACACAGACACAAAGAAACATGATCAGTGCTGATATCTAAAATCAAATATATCAATATGCACACAATGAACATTTATTTCCAGACTAATAATTATAAGGGATGCACCAATATATCAGCAATAATATGAAAATGCAGATAACAAGGCTCTATGAATAACTTGGAGACAATGATTCAGCATTTGTATGCCTGCAAAAGACAAAATATATGTCATGGGGAAAGCAGCTGATGTGCACCCACTCATGCACTGACACAAAAGCATTGGCTGGTTTGGGTTAAAACGACTTGGAAAATAAAGAAACTGGCTGCACTTTAGTGAGTCGATCCTTTTCTGGAGCACAAAAGCTGATCATTTACATACAATAACAACCCTGGCTTTATTTGTTAAGGTTATTTGTTAAATATGTTATATTACGTGTCAAATTAAATAACAGGTTGTTTAAAGAAATATTGAACATTTGAAGATAGTGATATTGTTTTTTTTTTTGTAATGCTCAATGGATCATCCCGCTTTTAGTTAATAACATTGATTTAATGCTGATTTTTTTGCAAGTAATTGACCAATATCGGTTTCGACTTAAAGCTTTTACTTAAAAATCTAAAAAGATCCCAGTGTATCCCTGCTAATTACATTGTTTACAACTGTTGCTATGTGGTTGCTGGAGTGTACAGAATAGTTTTTATAATGTTGCTATGCAGTTGTAGAGGGGTTTGGAACACTGTTTAGAATGTTGCTATGTGGTTGCTGGTTGTTTGGAACACGGTTTAGAATGTTGCTATGTGGTTGCAGGGTTTTTGGAACACTGTTTAGAATGTTGCTATGTGGTTGCTGGGTGTTTGGAACACTTTAGAATGTTGCTATGTGGTTGCTGAGGTGTTTGGAATACTATTTAGAATGTTTCTATGTGGTTGCTAAGGTGTTTGGAACACTGTTTAGAATGTTGCTATGGGGTTGCTAAGGTGTTTGGAACACTGTTTAGAATGTTGCTATGTGGTTGCTGGGGTGTTTGGAACACTGTTTAGAATGTTGCTATGTGGTTGCTGGGTGTTTGGAACACTGTTTAGAATGTTGCTATGGGGTTGCTAAGGTGTTTGGAACACTGTTTAGAATGTTGCTATGTGGTTGCTGGGGTGTTTGGAACACTGTTTAGAATGTTGCTATGTGGTTGCTGGGGTGTTTGGAACACTGTTTAGAATGTTGCTATGTGGTTGCTGGGTGTTTGAAACACTGTTTAGAATGTTGCTATGTGGTTGCGAGGGTGTTTGGAACAGGGTTTAGAATGTTGCTATGTGGTTGCTGGGGTGTTTGGAACACGGTTTAGAATGTTGCTATGTGGTTGCTGGGTGTTTGGAACATGTTGCTATGTGGTTGCTGAGGTGTTTGGAACACGGTTTAGAATGTTGCTATGTGGTTGCTGGGTGTTTGGAACACGGTTTAGAATGTTGCTATGTGGTTGCTGGGGTGTTTAGAACACTGTTTAGAATGTTGCTATGTGGTTGCTGGGTGTTTGGAACACTGTTTAGAATGTTGCTATGTGGTTGCTGGGGTGTTTGAAACACTGTTTAGAATGTTGCTATGTGGTTGCGAGGGTGTTTGGAACAGGGTTTAGAATGTTGCTATGTGGTTGCTGGGGTGTTTGGAACACGGTTTAGAATGTTGCTATGTGGTTGCTGGGCGTTTGGAACACGGTTTAGAATGTTGCTATGTGGTTGCTGGGTGTTTGGAACATGTTGCTATGTGGTTGCTGAGGTGTTTGGAACACGGTTTAGAATGTTGCTATGTGGTTGCTGGGTGTTTGGAACACGGTTTAGAATGTTGCTATGTGGTTGCTGGGTGTTTGGAACACGGTTTAGAATGTTGCTATGTGGTTGCTGGGGTGTTTAGAACACTGTTTAGAATGTTGCTATGTGGTTGCTGGGTGTTTGGAACACTGTTTAGAATGTTGCTATGTGGTTGCTGGGGTGTTTGAAACACTGTTTAGAATGTTGCTATGTGGTTGCGAGGGTGTTTGGAACAGGGTTTAGAATGTTGCTATGTGGTTGCTGGGGTGTTTGGAACACGGTTTAGAATGTTGCTATGTGGTTGCTGGGTGTTTGGAACACGGTTTAGAATGTTGCTATGTGGTTGCTGGGTGTTTGGAACACGGTTTAGAATGTTGCTATGTGGTTGCTGAGGTATTTAGGCCACCTTAGAATGTTGCTATGCGGTTGCTGAGATACTTGGGACACGTTAGAATGTTGCTATATGGTTGCTGAGATACTTGGAACACTTTGAAAGGTTGCTATGCAGTTGCTGAGGTGTTTGGAACACATTTTTATCTTAATTTCTGCATCTTATAAAATGTTTGACCGTTGAATGCTCAATGAATTCAACCTTTTTTTGTCAGTAAAATGAATTAAATGTAAATTTAAAAACTAGCTACCATTTTTACCAATACTGGTATCGGACAAATATGTTTTGTTAAAAACGTCATAAAAAAATCTTATCTCTGCATCTCTACTAATTATAAAATGTTTCTTACTTCTCTTATTTATTTCTAGACTATTTATTCATGGCAAACTTCTAGGCAGCATATAGAACAGCACATCACTTACATCATCCAGAAGTTTCTCCAGATTCTCCTGCAGCTCAAAGAAGTAGACGGATGTGATGAGGCCCTCTCTAGATTTGGTCAGGCAGTCTCTGGACAGCTCGATGATCTGGTGATGGATGAAGCTGAGGACCCCGTCAGCCAGAGGCAGGACGTTCTCAGGACAGTACGAGTGGACAAAATCACACAACCTGCCCTCCATCTGCGCCGTGGCCTGACACACAGAACAATTACAGAGATTACTTATGAATATTCAACCTATATGTTGTACATGTATTGTTTCCTTATAAATATTGGTGCATTTGTTTCAAGAAATGAATAAGCACTGAATCACTTTATAATAAATCAACCAATGACCAGTCCAAAATATTACTAACAGTACAATTACAATCCACAGACTTCACCATTTAAAATCTGGATACAAATTAACAGAACATTAGAATCAATTACAATTTGTAAGTGTGTATTGTGTGTGTGTGTGTCTGTTCAGTTGTCCTCAGTTAACCTGACTCTGCTCTAATGATATAAATGTGTTTGTCTGACAGCAAACTGAGACACCAGACACCAGTAAGAGTCTTAGGGTGCTTTCACACCTACACTTTTGTTTCGGAACGTGTCTCGTTTGCCCAGTTAGCGCGGTTCGTTTGGCATATGTGAACAGGGCAATCGCTCTGTTCCGCGCCAAAGTAATCGCTCCGAGATCGCTTGAATGAGGTGGTCTCGGCTCGATTGAAACTAACCCTGGAGCGGTTCGATTGCAGTGAGAAAGCGATCCGATCCGAGCGCGGTTATATCACAGTGTTTTATGGATATGTAATAGGCTTACGGCTATATGAAGAGAGAATTATGAGTAGGACGGGAAGTTTCGCGAGTCTCCGGATGACCGCAAACGAGTGATGATCTCCCGGTAATCTCGCGTCTCCCTCCCGGTCCTCAAATAGGCATCGTTGCGCACCCTTCTCACCCCTCCCCACCGTGTCTCACCTCAGACATGTCGCGCGCGCACCCTGTCAATCACCACCAAACCACCACCTCTCCTGACAGCTGAGCGGGACGCTGCAAAATAAACCCTGACACTCTGACCAATGTGAGGAGAGTTTACTCGCACGTGACTTGTTTTAGCTCTTTTGGTCCGTTTAGAAACTTTGCAGTGTGAAAGCGAACCGCTCCAAGAGCAAAGAGCAACAATGTAACAATTGTAATCTCTGTTTTGGAACAACTGAATCGATTCACAGGTGTGAAAGCACCCTTAGTGCGTGTGTATTAGTGTCAGTTCAGATCACTCACACACACACACACACACACAGCTGCATGTACAGTTGAAGTCAGAATTATTAGCCTCCCTTAATTATTAGCGCCCCTGTTTATTTTTTTCCCCAATTTCTGTTTAATGGAGGGCAGATTGTTTCAGCATATTTCTAAGCATAAAGCATACATTTTTAAAATCCTATTTCTAATAACCTTTTTATTTTATCTTTGTCATGATGACAGTAAATAATATTTGACTAGATATTTTTCAAGACACTTCTACACAGCTTAAAGTGACATTTAAAGGCTTAACTGGGTTAATAAGGTTAACTAGGCAGGTTAGGGTAATTAGGCAAGTTATTGTATAACGATGGTTTGTTCTGTAGACTATCGGAAAATATATAGCTTAAAGGGGCTAATAATTTTGTCCCAAAAATGGTTTTTCAAAAAATTAATAACTGCTTTTTTTCTAGACGAAATAAACCAAATAAGACTTTCTCCAGAAGAAAAAATATTATCAGACATACTGCGAAAATTTCCTTGCTCTGTTAAACATCATTCGGGAAATATTTAAAAAAGAAAAAAAAAATCAAAAGGGGGCTAATAATTCTGACTTCAACTGTAGTTTAAGTAAAAATCAATACTGTCTCCCCTAAGACGTCTAATGTTAGAAAAAGCTTCACATGATGTGGTCAGCCAAGCACCTCGTGACAGCAGCAGAACGAGATTTACTGTAAATATCTCTGATGTTTCTCCTAAAATCCCATTGGAGTAATAAGAGTCACGAGGCATCATTCAGGGAGAGTTTATAGTTGCAAAATGAATGTGGAGCAGCTCAGACCATTTGGTGGAAAATGACTGATTAATATCAATATGTTATATGATGTTTGACTGCAAATTTTACAGAGTGTCTAAAGAGTGTAACAAGCTACATTTAAGACCTTTTAGTCCTCCATTTTCTCTGATAACACAATAACTTTCGCGGGGAACTTCAGTTACACATTCTTTGGATCCCTCAGACCGAAGCGTTATGTCTTTTGTGGTAACATCTTTATTTCAAGACTACCTATTGCGCAATAATCACTTTTATAAGGGGTTTAAACAAAGGTGTGTGTCAGTAGTGTGGGAATAAAACCAGCTTCTAATAGTAAACATTAGGGCTGTGCAATTAATCGCGATTGCAAAAAAAAAAAAAAAAATTCGCAACTTAAGCACACGCAATTTCTAAATCGCAAAAGGCTGCAATTTTTATCTATTAATTTATTTAGAATTTTATTCAGAATATGTTCTTGTGCGCATGATATTAATATGTTAACCAATCAGAGCTGACGTAGCGCACCGGGCAAATATAGCTATTATGTTAACCAGCTCACTCTGCGCATGACGAAGTTAAGTGGAAGAACCGAATAGGCGAGCAGGAGGAAAGAGCATAAATTATGGATGCAGATCAAAAAAAAAAAAAGATTTGGTGCCAAGGAGAAATTCAAAGACAGTCATTTTGGAGTATTTTGGATTCAGGAGAGAGGATGGCTGCGTCCGAAACCGCATACTTCCATACTATATAGTACGCTAAAATCAGTATGCGAGCCGAGTAGTATGTCCGAATTCATAGAATTCGACAATCAGTATGTGAGAAGTACCAGGATGACCTACTACTTCCGGCGAGATTCTAGAGTAGGCATCCCATGCATGCTGCGCTATCCCATGATGCCCCGTGAGCGAATTTATGAATGGGAGTAAAGCGACGCAATTGACGCAGGTAGGTCACGTGACCATGACAAAATGGCGGATGTAGTACGTCCGAATTCCATTCATACTTTTCACATTCATACTGTATAGAACGTACTTTTCTAACAGCCGAGTAGTACGTTTCAATTCAAATGCAGTATTTACTGAGTAGTAGGCGGTTTCGGACGCAGCCGATGTGTCACAGAGCAAGGCAATTTTTAGACTTGTGAAATGATTATTCCAACAAAACGGAGCAATACTACAAATCTGATCCGACACCTAAAACAGTGTCATAAAAAACTGCATGATCAATGCATCTCGACAAAGTCGAAACAAACAAAAGCACACATCAAAGCCAGCCCAAACAGACTAAACTAGTATCCATTGTTCAAGCATTTGCAAGCGCCGTGCCTTATGGGAAAGGGTCAAAACGGCACAAAGAAATTACTGACTCAATAGTTTTGTTATGCACTTCTTGTGCACTGAATGCATTTAGATTGTATGTAGCTTGTTTGAAAAAGCAAAAACAGTTGCCAAAATCGCAAATAAAATCGCAATCGCAATATTCGTTCGTAAAATCACAATATGATTAATTTGTCCATATTGCACAGCCCTAGTAAACATGTATTAATTCTATTGTTTATATTTGCACAGTCTGCAGAAACACTTAGATTGACATTCTACCTTTGTACTACACTAGTGACATCATTTCTCCCACATTAGCATAGGACAGGCTTAGGCCCCGTTTACACTAGTGCGTTTTAGTTTTAAAACGGCGTTTTAGAATGAAAACGATCCGCGTCCACACTCGCGTTTCACCCAGCGTTTCTGAACTGCTCTCCGTCCACACCAAAATGCTGAAAACGCACATCACGTGACCACACACACACACTTTGGCAATCGCTGGAGCCCATCTACCCAGATGAGAGCTCTGCTAGTCGGACTTCTCATCAAGCATCTCCCGCTGGATCTAATCTCACTATATTTATTAAACGGGATATTTCATTCATCTTGTTGTCTTTATCTAACGACATATTCCCTGACTTTGGTCATTGGAATCTATTACTTGTTCTCAGGTAACGTGTTTTGGCTGAGCGCAAAGATAAGTTAATGATTAATGTAAGCACGTAGCCTACATTCTGTATATTGACTGATCGCTTGCCTTTATTTCCTATAATGTATAAACTTATTGTATGTTATACTTTTATAATGGTCATTATCGATTATTAAAACTGATATTCAGCAAAAGAGAGGCTGTTTTTCCTATTTTCACTGAAATTGAAAGGAGGCAGTTGTTATCGGCTCCGTTTTGTTATAAATATCCACACAGTGAAGATGACGCTCATGCAGCACGACGCCTCAACATTTCTGCTGTCTAAGTTGCTAATATTAAAATGAAAATAGGCAGTTCCTTAAATCAAGTTTACATTTTATTGTTGAGAAAGTGAAACAACGTAGCCAAGGTGATGTGAATGAAGTTATAAAGTACACTGTTCCCTGTGAAGATTGACGCGTGTCCTCGGTATGTTTTCCATATCAAACTGAGAAGAAGAGACTGCAGCCTTGATCAAACTTGCGAAGTCTGAACTTACACGGAGAAGATTAAGGACTGAACTGTGTGTTAGGCTACTTAATATTGAGGAAAAGCCCCAATCAGAGAGGCGAATGTCTGCAGCCCCGCCTCCGTTTTCAGATGTCTCCGTCTTTCCCCATCCACACTGAGACGGAGCTGCAGCGTTTTAGAATGAAAACGGCCTCTCCAGCGTTTTCGAAACGCTCCGTTTTCGGCGCTCGAGAACTCCGGCGTAGTGTGGACGGATGGCGTAACCGTAGCAAAACTTATGCGTTTTCAAACTAAAACGCATTAGTGTAAACGGGGCCTTATTCAATTGGCGGCCTGCAGGCCGAACTCGGCCCCCGAGGCAATTTGTTCCTGCTCTCCAAATAGTGTGACCAAGACATCAAAAATACATTTAGTCCAGTTGTGCAGGCAGCCGAACACATTTGGATATGTTTGTAGAAAAAGCCTTTTGTACTATGCATTAATATCGTCAATAGGTATGCAACAATTAGCCGATTTCACTATTAACTGCGCTTAAATTCGTCACGGTTAATTAATCGTAAAGGCTTCTCTAAGCCGCATTTCTGTTGCACGGAACAAAACTAAACTGCTGAAATTAAACAAAGTTATGCTAACTGTGCGCTAGTTTAAAGTCCCGAGTATGAGGCTAATACGCACGCACAACGAATTAACTATAGCAGTGGCTGTTCCCATATCACGTCTTTTCCGCTTGCAAGTTTGTTATTTCTAATGTAAGAATACATGACAATATGCGCAGAAGCAGAGCAACCCGCTAGCGGCTTTCCCCGCACACACAGTAGAAAACATCTCTTGGTGAGAGTTGTGCGTGCCTTTCAGTGCAATGTAAACAAAAGATATGTCCGACGAATTATTATTTAAATGATTATGCATGCATGAATGCAGATGGCAACAACAGTTAATCTATATAGCTACTTACCTAATATAAAGCTTGAATTTACATTACACGTGATAACCGTGAAACCATGATTATTCTTCACACAACCAAAATCTATAATGTTGCATCCCCAATTGTTATGCAGTTCAAAATATAGCATATGAATGTGTCTGAATGTAGAAGAAGCCTACAGCAGCAATGCACTGCTTTTGTTGTGCTCTGAAATACATTTGAATGTTTGTAAAAAATAAAAATAAGTATTGTACACTGCACTGATATTATGTAGTTTCAAAATACAATACATGCACATTTTAATGTAGAAAAAGCCAACGTGGGTGTCTTAAGGAGCAAAAATACAGCATATGGGCTCTTAAAAGCTGTTGTGTTATCACTTATACAGCAAATCATATCTCTCCGGCCCTTGGAATGCTTTGCATGAACTGGCCCCCATGACAAACTAATTGAATAGCCCTGCTCTAGAGTGTTATTTTATAATAATGTAATATAATATAATATAATATAATAAATATAATATAATATAATATAATTTTAAAAATCAAATATAATATAATATAATATAACTTAATATAAAAAATAAAATATAATATAATATGATAAAATAAAATATAATATAGTATAATAAAATATAATATAATAAAATATAATATGATATGATATAATATAATAATAAAATTAATATAATATAATATAAAAAACAAAATATAATATGATATAATATAATATAGTACAATAAAATATAATATATGATACGATATGATATAATACAATATAATATAATATAATGTAATATAATATAATAATATAATATGATATAATATAATATAATATGATATGATATAATATAATATAATATAAAAAATATAATATAATATAAAAAATTAAATATAATATGATATAATATAATATAATATAAAAATATAATATGATATAATATAATATAATATAAAAAATATAATATAATATGATATAATATAATAAAATATAATATAATATAAAAAATAAATATGATATAATATAATATGATATAATATAATATAATATAAAAAATATAATATAATATAATAAAATATAATAAAATATAATATAGTAAAATAAAATATAATATAATATAATATAATATAATATAAAAAATATAATAGGATATAATATAATATAATATAATATGATATAATATAATATAAAAAATATAATATAATATGATATAATATAATATAATATAATATAATATAATATAATATAAAAATATAATATAATATAATATAATATAATATAAAAATATAATATAATATGATATAATATAATATGATATAATATAAAAATATAATATGATATAATATAATAAAATATAATATAATATAATATAGTAAAATAAAATATAATATAATATAACAAATATAATATGATATAATATAATATAATATAATATAAAAATATAATATAATATGATATAATATAATATAAATATATAATATAATATGATATAATATAATATAATATAAAAATATAATATAATATGATATAATATAATAAAATAAAATATAATATAAAAAATTAAATATAATATGATATAATATAATATAATATGATATAATAGAATAGAATATAAAAAATATAATATAATATAAAATAATATTATATAATATAGTAAAATAAAATATAATATAAAATAATATATTATATAAAAAATATAATATAATATAACATAATATAATATAATATAACATAAAAAATATAATATAACATAATATAATATAATATAGTAAAATAAAATATAATATAATATAAAAAATATAATATAATATAATATAATATAATATAATATAATATAATATAATATAATATAATATAATATAATATAATATAATAAACTGAATTTAACATACGACAATCATACTGACATTGTAGAGGTGTGAAATCAGGTAGACATATGGTGTGAAAACCATGTGTGTGTGTGTGTGTGTGTGTGTGTGTGTGTGTGTGTGTTTTACCTTAGGGAAGCGTTCCCTGTAAACATGATTCATCATGATGATCTCATTGTCGTAGCAGGAGTGAGAGCGGCCCGGACTGAACACAACACATGACATGAGAAAGAGTGTGTTAGATGAACTCTTGAATTAAAAACAAGCATGAGGAATATCCCATATAGAGAACTGACAAATGGCAATACATACAAATGACATAAATAACATACAGTACAAGTTTGGATTTGACATAAATAGAATAAATGCCATATATGCAACACATACAGGGGTTGGAGAATGAAACTGAAACACTAGTCAATTTAGTTTTGGGGGTTTCATGGCTAAATTTGACCAGCCCGGTGGCTAATCTTCATTGATCGTTATTCCACCAGTAAGAGCAGAGTGTGAAGGGCTAACTACCAGAGTAATAGCACAGTGCTGCTTCAAATACTGCAATGCACACAACATTATTGGTGACATATTAGTTTAAAACAGAACAAATTGTTGGTTCGTGTCTCGCTAGCAGGAAGTCTTTGTAATGTTTTTTTTTTTTTTTTTTTGTATTTTAACAATACAAACATATTAATCATAACAATGGATGACAACAAGTACAAAGGTAAATAAAAAAAGAAAAAAGAAAAAACAACCGAGTACAGAGGCAAATTATCAAATTAAACGATATTCATAAAGTCTATATAAAATTTCACAGTTTTAACACTTTTTTTGCTGTAAACGTTTTGTAGAGTAGTTATTAAACAGTTTAAGTCACAGAGAAAATTCTGCAGCTTAGGTACTGATAAAGAAAATTTACATTTATGAATATAATATTTACCCAATAAAATAAATAAATTACCTATAAATTCTATGTCATGTTTTTCATGATAAAAGTAACAAATTATATCACACATGGAAAAATTAATGTTAAACTTACATTTTGATGAAAAATAAACAGATAAATCAGACCAAAACATATTAACATGTGGGCATTTGGCAAAAAGATGATCAATTGATTCGATGCTTGATTTACAAAAGACACAATTTGAATTAGAATTACCAGATTTAGAAACAATCTCATTTGTGGGGTAAATATTGTGTAAAACTTTTAAATGTAGTTCTTTAACTTTGTTGGGAACACACAATTTGTAAGGTAAGAGCCAAGCTTTTTTCCAATTAATTTTATCTATTAAAGAATTCCAAAGAAATTTTCCCCTCGGAGTAATTATTTTTTTGACTGAAACACGTTTCTTATATTTTTATTACTACATTTTGGGTCGTAAATGCATTTGTCTTCAACTAAAAACTTTGGTTCCTTTTTAACAATTACTTCAAATGACAAGTGGCATTTCATTAAATGAGCAAGGCCATTAGGTATGGCTTTAATCACAGTATAAAATTCTTTATGAATTACAGGGAAATTATATTTAACCATAAAATCACCATATGAATAGAAGTTCCCTTGTGGATCAAATAAATCACAAACATAATTAATATCTTTTTCAAGCCAATTCTTATTGAAAATCGATTTATTCTTTACTAAAATGCTTTCGTTGTTCCATAGCTTTACTTTGTGCGGGGAGAAATTGTGAACAAAACATAATTTCCATGCCAAAAGTGCCTGTTAGTCTTTGTGATGTATTAAGAGCCACAAGATCCAGAGTAATGTCAGCAAACCACCAAGGACAAACCACATCCAACAGGAGGAAGTCTTTCCCACATCTGGGAGAGTTACGGTGTGGAGAAGCGTCCCACCCAGACTGCTGCATGCCCAGAATGAAGCATTAGGGTGGATCAGTGATGGTTTGGGCTGCAAAATCATGCCATTCCCTAGACCCAACACTTGTGCTTAATGGGTGCTGGGTCACTGCCAAGGACTACCGAACTATTCTGGAGGACCACGTGCACCCAATTGGTTAAACACTGTATTCTGAAGGCAGTGTATCAGGATGATAATGCACTAATACACACAGCAAGACTAATGACAGAGTGATTTAATCAACATGAAAATAAAGTTGAACATCTCCCATGGCCTGCACAGTCTCCAGATCTAAATATTATTAAGCCACTTAGGGGTGTTTTGGAGAAGCAAGTCAGGAAACATTTTCCTCCACCAGCATCACATAGTGACCTGACCACTATTCCTTTAACCACTACATCTTACACCATACTGATGAATAATTGTGGTCTAAATTCACAGGGGTGTGTGTGTTCACCTCAGGCTGCGTGAGCGTGGTCTTATGTGAGGTGAGCAGCGTCCTCCATCATCATCGGTGATGCTCTCTGTGCTGCCGAAGTGTTTGGACAGAAAGTGCAGCTCGTCCATGGTGGGCTGAGACGGCAGCTGATGCAGACGCTCCTGAGACGAGCTGGAAGACTGCAGACACACACACACACACACACACACACACACACACATTAACCCATATCAAAGACAACTTCATTTGTATAGCACATTAAAACGACATGAATGTTGACATAAGTGCTTCACAGACATGGCAAGATGAAAAACAATTAGTCAGCTAAAGAGTAGAGCGAAGTTTGACTGATTTTTTTTTTTAAGAACACTTAATGTAGATGAAGCTCTAATTTCTAATAGAGATGTGTCCCCAAGTTTTGCAGTATAGACTGAGAAAGCTGTCTCCTTTAGTTTCAAGCTGGATTTAGGGACAGTGTTACATGTCCATTAGAGGTGTGAACCTATACTGGTCTCACGGTTCGGTTACGATTATCATGCTTTCAATTCGGTATTTCGATATCTCGGTGCATCACGGTGCATTGACGATGCTTTCCATATACAGTGTTATATTTTAGGGGGGAGGCTATAACAAGATGTCTGTATAAACACACAGACACACAGCACCACACTAGCCCCTTTCAAACAGTGATACCGGTAAATATCCGGAAAATTTCCGGAAAGACTTTACCGGTATATTGAAAAAAGCGCTGTTCACACAGGCGAGGACGTCACGGAAATTTTCCGGAAAAGAGCATTCACACATCCATTCCAAAATACCGGTAAATTCTGACATCATTCACCACAAATGAGCTTTAAACGGCTGCGCTTGTATTTGTAAACATTTGACTAAATTACAATCGGTTGCTCTCAGCAGTCACACTTTTTTAAAAAATAATTTATTTATTTACTTGACCACAGCCTTCTTATTCATTATTTTACCGCAGCTCTGCTCTTTTTATCTATTTTCTCGTAGCCTCGTGAGCAGGATGCAGCCTGCAGGTTAATAATGATATAACTAGATGAGTCACCATTAAACGTACAGCTGTTGTGGTACAGTGGTTTGTACGTTAGATTATGACGCGGCCAACCTGGGTTCGGTCCTTGTCTGAATAACAATTTTTTTTTTTTCATTTTTATTGTTAAGACATAATACTGTAAGGGTTGTTGAACATTTGAAGTTCTAAAAGAGCTGTTTTCTCAAAAAAAAAGACGTGATAGTGTAATTAGAAACTGAATTGGAAATAACCTTATTTTAATATAGTCAGTGGTGAACTGAGGTGGGCCGGTCTGAGGCTTGAAACTCCAGGGCTGAAAAAGAGTCCCACTCCGGCCCTGGCTTAAACGGAGCAGTGCTCGTAATGTCGAGCGAAAAAAAAGAAAGACAGCTGTGAAACATAACCAGCTTTGTCTTTTTGTGGGAAACACACTTTAGATCTTTTTAGGGTAAGAGGTTTTTGAGTTATTGCCGTCTAAAGCTGAATGTGTGTCAGGAATTTCGAAAACAAAACCAACTTAACCGCGCTCATTTCTGGCGCCCCCCTGGATGTACAGCACCCTTAGCATTTGCCTATGGTGCCTATGCCACGGACCAGCCCTGAGTTGGCTGAGTGTTAAAAATACTCGCGCTCACCTCCCTCGCGACAGAGCGCATAGGAGATCAATGACGTCAGTACATAATAACCGGTTATGATTATTACGGAACCGATACCTTATTGTCCGCGTCTGCATCGCGGTGCACCGAAGAAACAATTAATTTTGACACCCCTAATGTCCATGTATTTATTATTTATTTATTTGTTACTTTGTCGCCCTCTTGTGTTGTGTTGCTGCTTGTGTTTTCATTTAGAGTTGATTTTCTCCGCACCTGCAGACAATTCACTGTCGGGAGTTGTGCTCCTTTTGTTCTCAGCCTGTGTTTATTGTGTTTCCTCCCCACACTTTATTTATGTTTGATTGTTTAATTAATAAAACCCCTAGACTGATCCATTTGTGTTTTTCCCTTATTTAATGTTGTGACTGTGGTCGTAACAGACAGTTAGCAAGAGCTGAGGACCTTAATAATCTTTGTCAAGTTTAATCAAATAAACTGAGATCATATAAACAGAATATCAAGCTTTTACTACATTAAAAATAGCAACTTTTTAAAGTATTTAAAAATGAAAATTAATAAACATTGGTCACGCTTTACAATAAGCTTCCATCAATTAATGTACTTACTAACATGAACACTTGTACAGCATTTACTAATCATAGTTGTTAACGCACCGTGAGTTACAAGAATTAACAATGAACAACTTTATTTCCATTAACTAACACTAACAAAGGTGAGTAAACTCTGTAATAAATGTGTTTTTCACTGTTCATGTTAGTAAACACATTGACGTTAACTAATACAACCTTATTGCAAAGTGTTTTTGAATGCGCTCAAAAGCTGCTGGAACTACTTTGTCTGTGCGTTTATTTGAAAATAACAGCACACCTTAGAATGCTCATCAGCCAATCAGAATCAAGAGTGTACAATCAACCCTTAAGCAGGTCGCACACCAGAACTGCGTCCTGAGCCGTGGCCGGGCGCCGCCGACAGCCGCCGACTTGCGTCGCCGGTGTGTGTATCCTGATAGAAACCTATGTTTAGAATTCTAAAATGCATGGCGCTGCGTGGCAACAACCGAGCGGCGCTTCTGGTGTGCGACCTGCTTTAGAAAACAGCTGAGTGAAAGTGAGTTACCGTTGAACTGGGTGTGTTGGTTCCATATCCAGAAGATGGAAGAGACGCCAGGGACCAGCGACGCCCATCTCTGCACAGATGGATGGATGGAGATATGATTGATGGATAGATGAATTGATGGATGGATAGAGAGATAGATGGATAGATGAATGTATGAATGGATGGATGGATGGATGGATGGATGGATGGATGGAGATATGATTGATGGATAGATGAATTAGTGGATGGATAGAGAGATAGATGGATAGATGAATGTATGAATGGATTGATGGATGGATGGATGGATGGATGGAGATATGATTGATGGATAGATGAATTGATGGATGGACAGAGAGATAGATGGATAGATGAATGTATGAATGGATGGATGGATATATGATTGATGGATAGATAAATGTATGAATGGATGGATGGATGGATGGATGGATGGAGATATGATTGATGGATAGATGAATTGATGGATGGATAGAGAGATAGATGGATAGATGAATGTATGAATGGATGGATTGATGGATGGAGATATGATTGATGGATAGATGAATTGATGGATGGATAGAGAGATAGATGGATAGATGAATGTATGAATGGATGGATGGATGGATGGATGGATAGATAAATGGATAAATATAGAGAGATGGATGGATGGATGGATGGAGATATGATTGATGGATAGATGAATTGATGGATGGATAGAGAGATAGATGGATAGATGAATGTATGAATGGATGGATGGATGGATGGATAGATAAATGGATAAATATAGAGAGATGGATGGATGGATGGATGGATGGATGGAGATATGATTGATGGATAGATGAATTGATGGATGGATAGAGAGATAGATGGATAGATGAATGTATGAATGTATGAATGGATGGATGGATGGATGGATGGATGGATGGAGATATGATGGATGGATAGATGAATTAGTGGATGGATAGAGAGATAGATGAATGGATGAATGTATGAATGGATTGATGGATGGATGGATGGATGGATGGAGATATGATTGATGGATAGATGAATTGATGGATGGATAGAGAGATAGATGGATAGATGAATGTATGAATGGATGGATGGATGGATGGATGGATGGAGATATGATTGATGGATAGATGAATTGATGGATGGATAGAGAGATAGATGGATAGATGAATGTATGAATGGATGGATGGATGGATGGATGGATGGATGGATGGATGGATGGATGGATGGATGGATGGATGGATGGATGGATGGATGGATAGATAAATGGATAAATATAGAGAGATGGATGGATGGATGGATGGAGATATGATTGATGGATAGATGAATTGATGGATGGATAGAGAGATAGATGGATAGATGAATGTATGAATGGATGGATGGATGGATGGATGGATGGATGGATGGATGGAGATATGATTGATGGATAGATGAATTGATGGATGGATAGAGAGATAGATGGATAGATGAATGTATGAATGGATGGATGGATGGATAGATAAATGGATAAATATAGAGAGATGGATGGATGGATGGATGGATGGATGGAGATAAGGACGGATGAATAGAGAGTGGATAAATGAATGGATGGATGAATAGAGAGATGGATGGATAAATGGATGGATGAATAGAGAGATGGATGGATGGAAAGAATTAAAATGCTTGAACACTCAGTTAAAGCTGTGTGTGTGTGTGTGTGTGTGTGTGTGTGTGTGTGTGTGTGTGTGTGTGTGTGTGTGTGTGTGTGTGTGTGTGTTTTTATTTACCGTCTAGAGGAAGCGAAGGAGAAATGTGCAGGAGTACTGGGAGAGAAGTTACGAGGGCTGTCCAGAGGACTACTTCCTGTAGGGACAGCAACAAACACAAACGCAATCTAATTAACAACAAACATCAATCAATCAACAACATCAGGACTTTTTTCAATAGTCTACAGAACAAACCATCGTTACATAATAACCTGCCTAATTACCCTAACCTGCGTAGTTAACTTAATTAACCTAGTTAAGCTGTATAGAAGTGTCTTGAAAAAAAATCTAGTCTAATATTAATGACTGTCATTATGGCAAAGATAAAATACATCAGTGATTAGAGATGAGTTATTAAAACTACTATGATTAGAAACGTGTTGAAAAAATCTGCTCTCCGTTAAACAGAAATTAGGAAAAAAAATAAACCGGGGGGCGAATAATTCTGACTTCAACTGTACATAATCATTGAAGAAATGACAAAAAGAAGGAAAGGGAGAGAAAGTTAAAAGCTTTTGCATACACACCAATAAACCAGTCTGTAAAGATTGATGATTGGCTATTTTGACTGGAAGGCGGGACTTCCTTTGCTAGGGTGGCCATAATTAGCCTTGCCCTTTTCCTCATTCATACTAATGCAAACAGACTGCCTTTGTACATCTGTCGCCTTCGCTAAAACCCATCCAGACTGCCTTAAAGAGACAGTACACCCAAAATAAAGAAAATTCTGCCATCATTTAAACATCCTCCCCTTGTTCAAAACCCATTTGAGTTTCTTCTGATGAACACAAAGAAATATGTTCTGAAAAATCCTGGTAACTGGCACCCATTGACTTTCATTACATTTTATTTTTTTCTACTAAGGAAGCTGATGCCAAAGTTTACAGCAGGGGTCACCAAACTTGTTCCTGGTGTCTTGCAGATTTTAGCTCCAACCCTAATCAAACACACCTGAACAAGCTAATCAAGGTCCTACTTGGTATACTTAAAACATCCAGGCAGGTGTGTTGAGGCAAGTTGGAGCTAAACCCTGCAGGGACACCGGCCCTCCAGGACCGAGATTGGTGATCCCTGGTTTACAGCATTCTTCAAAATATCTTCCTTTGTGTTCAACAGCAGACACAAACTCATAAAGGCTTTAAACCACATTGAGGGAGAATAGGGATGAGGTAGTTTTCGTTTTTGGGTGAACTGTCCCTTTAAAGCAGCGTTAAGATCTGTCTATGAGGGAGCAGGGCCACTCACCTATGTGTCCTGGTAATGGCGAGTGTGGGCGGGGCAAAGTCGGGGAGGTGGAGGTCAGAATCAGACTCTTCCGGTTGCTGCGGCAACTGCAAACAGAGATTCAGAGCTTTAATACAGTCCAGAAAACATCATACTCTTTTCATCATAGTTGGGTAAACTAAGAGCACAGGGAATTGAAGAGTACAATAAATAATTCTTTCACAATCCTACCTGCCGAAATAATGACAGAAAACAAGTGTAAGACTGATAACGGCAGCCAGAAGAGAGAATAATGTCAGATTTACTGTCCTGCACCTATAGACACTGCGTTACACACACCTCACACAAGCGGCGATTCACATTTTGTAATTTGATGCAAAGATGATTTAATACATACATAAATACATATAAATGTGCATGTGTTTTATTTTTCATTCAAGATGCTGAGTCTTAAAGGCTCCATTATGAGAGATCCTGCTCAATATGGAGACAATCTGAGGGAAATTATGATGTTGGCAGCATTTTAACACCAATCTCTAAATAAAAATTCAATTCAAGTCTGTTTGTATAGCGCTTTTCCACAATAATGATGGATCCAAAGCAGCTTTACAAAAGGTGTGCATTAATTAAACTCCAAAAGAGTTAGGGTGCGAGTGCGGTGGACAGTACAGCGGCCAGGGGTGAAAATAGATCATCTGCAGGTACAAAATAATATATATATAATATATCTTTTATTTAAAAATCTATTATTTTCTTTATCTCTCTCTCTCTCTCCCTCTCTCTCTAAATATATATATATATATACAACAGTTCTGTCTGGTTCTCAAATCTGATTGGCAGATAGCCGTGCGATATTCTGCAATATCAGAACTCCTACAGCCTCTTTACCCTTTGTGTATTACTCCGCCCACCTACAGCCAGCAAAAAGCAGACACTACAGATCTAAAGTTTAAAAGATGCACGCTCAACTGTTTAACTGTCAGCTTATGATTTGAATCCGGAAAAAAAGTAGTTCCTCATACAAAAGGGTTTTTGAAACTCTCCATGTTTGATTTCGCTTTTATATACACAATTATGCTGTCAAGCTGTGGTATAAACGCAATATCACACGAGTAGCAGTGCGATATATGGCTGTATATCGGCACTGGTGGGGGCACTAAGGAGGAACAACGCATGCCTCCCACCAGTGCCGATATACAGCCATATCGCACTGCTACTCGTGTGATATCGCTCATATATATATCCCAATCATCACTAATACTGCAAAAGACCTACTGGAACCCGCATGGACCCAAGATTCTCACAGAAATCAGTCAAGTTTGGTGGAGGACAAATCATGGTTTGGGGTTGCATTCAGTATGGGGGCGTGCGAGAGATCTGCAGAGTGGATGGCAACATCAGCAGCCTGAGGTATCAAGACATTCGTGCTGCCCATTACATTACAAAGCACAGGAGAGGACAAATTCTTCAGCAGGATAGCGTTGCTCCTCATACTTCAGCCTCCACATCAAAGCTCCTGAAAGCAAAGAAGGCCAAGGTGCTCCAGGATTGGCCAGCCCAGTCACCAGACATGAACATTATTGAGCATGAAGGAGGAGGCGTTGAAGAAAAATCCAAAGAGTCTTGATGAACTCTGGGAGTCCTGCAGGAACGCTTTCTTTGCCATTCCAGATGACTTTATTAATGATTGATTTGAGTCATGTCAGAGATGTATGAATGCAGTCCTCCAAGCTCATGATGGAGTCAGACACAATATTCATTCTGTCTCCACTGCAGCAGGACTTCATATTCTATACTGGACATTATTTCTGTTCAGTGACAAGACTTTTGTCTAAGCAAGGTCAGACCTTTCTGTCCTAATGAAATCATTAATAATCAAGGCATGATCAGATTTTATTGTGGTAAAATAAGTGTAATCTAGAGGCCTTTGCCTTTCATATAAGCCACTTCTGATACCAAATGACCAACTAGAAGACAAGTTATTATTTGTTGTTCCTAAAATTTTGTGTGCGTGTCCTGCAGTAGAAGTGTGACAGAAAATTCCATCTCTGCCGTCATCAGTGTGAGTCTGTGTGAATCAGAGAGATACTCTGAGGAAAAGAGAGAGATGAAGAGAGAGAGAGAGAGCTAATGGAGGAGAGAGTAAACTAGAGATACTTGATATGCCTTGAGTGAGTGTATGAGAGCCATTACTGTGTGTGTGTGTGTGTGTGTGTGTGTGTGTGTGTGTGTGTGTGTGTGTGTGTCAGGTTTTATCTACATAGTGAGGAGCAAATGTCCCCACAAGCAAAGTAAAAGCTGAAATCAGCAGCAGTGAGCGGAGAGCAGCCAAAGTGCTTCATAAACAGGCTGAATAGAGTCCTGCAGGCTCTCTAAGACTCCCAAATCCAACTCCAGTCAACAACATTCGGGGTGGATTCACAAACTGCTGACTAGGGTTGTAACGGTATGAATTTTTCACGGTATGATAATCGTCTAAAACAATACCACGGTTTGACGGTTTCGCGGTATACGGTATGTTACAAATGTTACAAAATAATAGAACAGTGAAGCAAATTTGACTTTTTCCATATAATATATTTTTAGTTACTATAAACAACACCACTTACAATGAACAAATAAAAATAAGAAAATAATAAATAATGTGTCAAAGTCCAAATAAAGTCCAAATAAACATGGTGCAAATCCTCAGTAAAAAATAGATATAAATATTTACTATACTTTAAATAGTTACATAACGAAACTAGATTCAATATGGAACATCCTTAGGTTCTATGTGCCAGCATGGATTTGGATGTGGTTGTATGCAATGCAGACAAACAGCTGCATCTTCATTTGTGTCTTTTGAAAACAGCAAGAGCAGCAGTTCGTCTTTGCTGTGTCACTGTTTTGTCATGTTTCTGTGCTGCTGTGCATGCAAAAGTACTTAGTATCAGAATTATTTCATGCAAAACTTTTTTTTTTTTGCGTTTTATTTAGCCGCGCAGAAATGTATGCCTATCTCTCATTCCGTATTGTTCAAAAAGCTTGGTACACAAACAAAAGCGAAACCTATGCTTATTGGTTGTGATATAGCGAGTTTGAACCAATCTGGGCATGGAGGAGGGACAATGCATCAATGTATCATGTCTGATTTGTCCGGAGACACAGTGACGAGCGTTTCTTTGTCAAATCAGCGTTGTCAAATTTTGATGATGTAACCGCACTGATTCCGGAGCCTCTGAAAGTCCGCGAATGTTATGTGATACAGCACTGGAAAGCTGAGATTCTCTTCTTTATGCCAATCTTTGAATTGTATGAATCGGATCAGCGGATCAAAAGTTATTAAACATTTAAGAGCAATACTTATTTTTAGCCACGGGCGGCTGTCTCGGTCTTTAAGGGTTAAAACCGTTGATATGCAATTGTTCATGGTATGATAATCGTGCACGTTCAAATCGTGGTAGACCGTCATACCGGTATATTGTTACAACCCTATTTGAGAATAAACCAATCAGAGTCTCATCTCCCATTCCCTTTAAGAGTCAGTTGCGTCGCGCCATATCGCATTTGCTATTTACAGGACGCAAAGTAAGTGTAAGTGAAAAAACTGAACACTTCACTAGAAAGAAAACAGTTAAACAGAGCATCTGTAGCGTAAGAATGAGAGATAAATGATCTACTTTAAGTTTCGCTCTCGTGGATAGGGAAACCTTGTACGCACAGACATCAATTAGCCTATAAATAATTAATTTAGTTTGTTATGCACAAAGATTTGTTTCAAAACTTTTTCCAAATTCAGTTCTAATTTCCAGAAAACGAATAAATGACCAATAATAACAAAGTGTGTTCAAAAACCTGAGTTATATCCTAAAACACATGCTGTTCCCCATATGGTCTAAAACCTGACAGGTGGACAAATCTAAGCTTGTTTTTAATAAAACAAATATAAATATGGATATAATAAATAATACTGCTAATAATAATAACATTATACAAATGCAAATTGTCATGAATAAACTGAAAAAGCCTCCCGAGATGAAGAAGGCATGAAGGCGGTGGTTTTTATATTTATGTAGGCTAGAAAATAATATGTTTTGTCATATTTAATCCTTTATATTTATATCATATATATATTTATATCATATATATATATATATATATATATATATATATATATATATATATATATATATATATATATACACATTTATATATATATATATACTTATTATTTTAATTCTTTTTCATTTGTAAAGATATTTGCGTATTGCTCTACATCTTGTGTGTATTAAGCAGTGTGTAAGCGAGGCGCACAACTAACTGCGCTGGACAATAGACCGGCTTTGTTTTGGTCTATTGAAAAATCTATTATAGTTTCTCAAAATAGCAACGCGCCAGCAATGCGCCTCAAAACACCTTCCTTTTTAGACCAGAACGCCTATGAGCGCACATATGAGTGCAAATGCCTTTGCTATTTAAACAGCGTGCTGCAAAACATCAAAACGACTCTTGCGCCAAGCTGAAACTAGCAAACAACAATTGCGTCGCACCTTACGCCACATGTCACCGGGTGTATGATAGGGCCCTGAAAGTGCAGAATGTTTAAAACTATTGATTGTTTAGCAAAATGTTTGACTCAGAGTCGAATACACGAATCGAGTTGGGTTCGGATCTTTTGTTTGACAGGATCTTTTTTTGTTTGACTACCTGGACCTGCAGTCCCGAGCGCATGTCTGTGTGTGTGTCTGTGTCTCTGTGTGTGTGTGTGGTCACGTGATGTGCGTTTTCAGAGGTAGAGAGGAAAGAGGGCTGCTCAGAAATGCTATACGCCACTGTGGATGTCAAATCGTTGTCGTACTAAAATGCCATTTAAAAACAAAGACATACAAGTGTAAACAGGGCCTGAGTGTGTACTTTTCACGAGCGGATTTGCAATGGGGGCGGGCAGAGGATCGCAATGCTGGTGTTGTCTATTGGACGAACCCTAATACGTACATAGCAGAGCTTGCAAAACTGTGGGGTTTTTTTGTCGACAACACGAACGTTGTCAACATAACTCACTGGAAATCCAAAATTTTTCCACACCGGCGACTTCACTGAAAGAGGAGAGGGTTTACGCTCTGACGACGGGTCTCCTGCGTCTGCCGTTTAACAAGCACTTCAACAAGCCTGTTTTTTTCCCGCTTGGCAAGCCAAGCTGACGTGACATGGAGGCGTGGCAGCATCGACGTTTCTATTTTTTGATTCGATAATCGAAATTGAGCGTAAATTTTTTTAATCAATTTTGATTTAAAATCGAAATCGTGAAACCCTTAATTAAAATAATCAACAAGTAATAATTTAATAATCAATTACACCATCAGGAAGACTATGAAACTAACAACATTAGACTCACAAAATTACCTAAAACCCTGCTAATTTTGAATCAAACAGCACAATATGTAGCTGAAACACACAATACGAACAGAACATGAATGGCGCCAACGCAGCATTGACTACCGTGTTAAATGGCGCTAATAATGACCATCTTAATAATCTCCATCTGCAGGTAACCAATGACCTCACTTTCAGGTGTGTTAAAAATCAGATTTAAAAATCCTTTCACCTTTTAGTGCGCCGAAACCCACCGGCCTGCATGATCAGAAGACACAAGGCTCAAAAATAAGAACGATATATTAAAAACAACCTGCGAGCGGCACAAACACCATCAGCTGGAGGATACCAGACCGTCTGCGCACTGGAAAACAGACTGCATGGGGAATTGTGGGTAAAATCTCGAGGGTAGCGGATGGGTGATACCAAGACGAGCATTAAAAGAGGGGGAGCAGGTGCGGTACATCCGTTCAGGACATGTGTGTGTGTTTCTAATTTTAAGAGCAATATGTATTTTTCCCAGAGGTCATGGAGGATGATATAACCGAGAAGCAAGGGGAAAATAAATGAACAAAGAAATGTTTTACGGAAATGGATCGAAAGAGAGTTAATTTTCAGACATCTATTTTTAATTAAATTATAACTCAGATGAAAAAAATGTGTAATTATTTGTTTAAAGAATATAATGAAAGGGTTGCAAAACAAAGTGATTTTTCTGTAATTAACACAACACAAAGCTCTTCTGTGACACAATAATCTTTTAAAATGTTGAAAGAGTTCATGGGAAATCAATTACAGCCCTGATTTGATCATCGCTGCAAACACTCTTTCAACATTAAATATTTCTCTTTAGTTTTCTTGCTCAATTGTATCTCTTCTGCTAATCGAAATAATCGCAACATTGGCTGGAGAGAGAGATGGAAAGAAAAGTTGCAGACAAAACGAACCCTTTAAATATTTAATCAAAATCTTGAGAGGTGATGATGGACACCTATTTTAATGTTTTAATTCAGGTTCGGCATAAACACTGAGACGTTTTAGAGGCTTTTGATGATTGTTGCATCTTTGAGGAACAGTAAATGTAAAGGTTCTTTGTTCATTTATATGATTTTGAGTATGTATGTGACATTTTAGTTCATTATTTATGTTATTATTTATTGTATAATGTAGTGTATAATGTAATTTAGCCTAGAGCACCATCTGCTGTCAAAAACAAGCCTAAAGCACCATCTGCTGGTATAAAATAGCCTAGAACACAGTTTGTTAAAATCTAGCCTAGAGCACCATCTGCTGTAAAAAGTAGCCTAGAGTGCCGTTTGCTGTATAAAACTAGCCTAGAGCGCCGTCTGCGGTAAAACACTCGCCTAGAGCGAGGTCTGTTGTTAAAAACTAGCCTAGAACGCTGTCTGCTGTTCAAAAAGTAGCCTAGAGTGTCCTCTGCTGCTATAAAATTGCATAGAGCATCCTTTATTAAAAACTAGCATAGAGCGGCATCTGCTGTTCAAAACTAGCCTAGTGTCGTCTGCTGTAAAAAAAATTAGCATAGAGCGCCTTCTGCTGTTAAAACTAGCCTAGAGTGTCGTCTACTGCTATAAAATAGCACAGAGCACCATTTATTAAAAACTAGCATAGAGCGGCATCTGCTGTTCAAAACTAGCCTAGTGTCGTCTGCTGTAAAATATTAGCATAGAGCGCCATCTGCTGTTAAAACTAGCCTAGTGTCATCTGCTGTAAAAAATTAGCATAGAGCGCCTTCTGGTGTTAAAACTAGCCTAGAGTGTCGTCTACTGCTATAAAATAGCATAAAGCACTATTTATTAAAAACTAGCATAGAGCGGCATTTGAAGTTCAAAACTAGCCTAGTGTCGTCTGCTGTAAAAAAAATTAGCATAGAGCGCCTTCTGCTGTTAAAACTAGCCTAGAGTGTCATCTGCTGTAAAAAAATTTGCATAGAGCGCCTTCTGCTGTTAAAACTAGGCTAGAGTGTCGTCTACTGCTATAAAATAGCATAAAGCACTATTTATTAAAAACTAGCATAGAGCGGCATTTGCTGTTCAAAACTAGCCTAGTGTCGTCTGCTGTAAAAAATTTGCATAGAGCGCCATCTGCTGTTAAAACTAGCCTAAAGTGCCGTCTACTGCTATAAAATAGCATAGAGCACTATTTATTAAACACTAGCATAGAGCGGCATCTGCTGTTCAAAACTAGCCTAGTGTCGTCTGCTGTAAAAAGTTAGCATAGAGCGCCATCTGCTGTTAAAACTAGCCTAGTGTCATCTGCTGTAAAAAATGAGCATAGAGCGCCTCCTGGTGTTAAAACTAGCCTAGAGTGTCGTCTACTGCTATAAAATAGCATAAAGTACTATTTATTAAAAACTAGCATAGAGCGGCATTTGCTGTTCAAAACTAGCCTAGTGTCGTCTGCTGTAAAAAAATTAGCATAGAGCGCCATCTGCTGTTAAAACTAGCCTAGAGTGTCATCTGCTGTAAAAAAAATTAGCATAGAGCGCCTTCTGCTGTTAAAACTAGCCTAGAGTGTCATCTGCTGTAAAAAATTAGCATAGAGCTGTCTGCTGACAGACCTTGAGCGCCAATTGCTGTTACATATTAGCCTAGAACACCGTCTATTGTTAAAAGCTAGCCTAAATCACTGTCTGCTGTTTAAAAGCTAGCCTAGAGCACTATTTGCTGGTTAAAACTAGCCGAAAGTTCCATTTGCTGTTAGAAACTGGCCTAAAACGCGTCTGCTAATAAAAAAGCTAGCCTAGAGAGCTGTCTGCTGTAAAAACTAGCCTAGAATGACGTTTGCTGTTTAAAAACTAGCCTAGAACGCCCTCTAGCCTAGAGCGCCATTTGTTCTTAAAAACTAGCCTAGAATGGCGTTTGCTGTTAAAAGCTAGCCTAAATCACTGTCTGCTGTTAAACACTAGCCTAAAGCGCCGTTTATTACTAAAAATTAGCATTGAGTACCGTTTGCTGTTAAAAACTAGCCTAGAGTGTCATCTGCTGTTATACACTAGCCTAGAGTGCCATTTGCTGTTAGAAACTAGCCTAGAATGAGTCTGCTAGAGCGCTGTCTGCTGTTAAAAACTAGCCTAGAGTGCTGTCTGCTGTTAAAAACTAGCCTAGAGCGCTGTCTGCTGTTTAAAACTAACCAAGAGCGCTGACTATTGTTTAAAAAATAGCCTAGAGCGCCATATGCTGTTTAAAAACTAGCCTAGAGCGCTGTCTGCTGTTTAAAACTAACCAAGAGCGCTGACTATTGTTTAAAAAATAGCCTAGAGCGCCATATGCTGTTTAAAAACTAGCCTAGAGTGCTGTCTGCTGTTAAAAACTAGCCTAGAGTGTCATTTGCTGTTAGAAACTAGCCTAGAATGAGTCTGCTAATAAAAAATAGCTAGCCTAGAGCGCTGTCTGCTGTTAAAAACTACCCTAGAGCGCTGTCTGCTGTTTAAAACTAACCAAGAGCGCTGACTATAGTTTCAAAAATAGCCTAGAGCGCCATATGCTGTTTAAAAACTAGCCTAGAGCGCTGTCTGCTGTTAAAAACTAGCCTAGAGCGCTGTCTACTGTTAAAAACTAGTCTACAGCGCTGTTTGCTGTTAAAAACTAGCATAGAGCACTGTCTGCTGTTAAAAACTTGCCTAGAGTGCCATTTGCTGTTAGAAACTAGCCTAGAATGAGTCTGCTAATAAAAAATAGCTAGCCTAGAGTGCTGTCTGCTGTTAAAAACTAGCCTAGAGCGCTGTCTGCTGTTTAAAACTAACCAAGAGCGCTGACTATTGTTTAAAAAATAGCCTAGAGCGCCATATGCTGTTTAAAAACTAGCCTAGAGCGCTGTCTGCTGTTTAAAACTAACCAAGAGCGCTGACTATTGTTTAAAAAATAGCCTAGAGCGCCATATGCTGTTTAAAAACTAGCCTAGAGTGCTGTCTGCTGTTAAAAACTAGCCTAGAGTGTCATTTGCTGTTAGAAACTAGCCTAGAATGAGTCTGCTATTAAAAAATAGCTAGCCTAGAGCGCTGTCTGCTGTTAAAAACTACCCTAGAGCGCTGTCTGCTGTTTAAAACTAACCAAGAGCGCTGACTATAGTTTCAAAAATAGCCTAGAGCGCCATATGCTGTTTAAAAACTAGCCTAGAGCGCTGTCTGCTGTTAAAAACTAGCCTAGAGCGCTGTCTACTGTTAAAAACTAGTCTACAGCGCTGTTTGCTGTTAAAAACTAGCATAGAGTGCTGTCTGCTGTTAAAAACTTGCCTAGAGTGCCATTTGCTGTTAGAAACTAGCCTAGAATGAGTCTGCTAATAAAAAATAGCTAGCCTAGAGTGCTGTCTGCTGTTAAAAACTAGCCTAGAGCGCTGTCTGTTGTTAAAAACTAGTCTACAGCGCTGTTTGCTGTTAAAAACTAGCCTAGAGCGCTGTCTGCTGTTAAAAACTAGCCTAGAGCGACGTCTGCTGTTAAAAACTAGCCTAGAACAGGATCAATGTTCATATGCTCGAGCCTGGTTTATCTATAGGTTTTTTTCCTTCACTTTTGTCAACTGGTAAAGTTTGTTCCTCCGCTGTCGCCACTGGCTTGCTTGGTTTGAGCCTTGTAGAGCTAGAGTTTCAGTTTACTATGATCTTCTATGTGAAGCTTCTTTGACACAATCTACATTGTAAAAGCGCTAGAGAAATAAAGATGAATTGAATTATCACTGAAAACAGACTCACCTGCTGTTTTTACGAGGCAGTGGAAGATCCTTTTGAGCCAAAGACGACGAGACAAGAGATGTGGAAAAAACAGAGAGAGAGAGAAAACAGAGTTTAAAATCAACACAAGATCCTATAAATGTCATTCAGCTAAACACAAAGCATCAGTAACACTTTATAAAGTTACCAAGGTCCCGTTAGTTCACTTTAACATTAACAATGAGTAGTATTTGTTAATACTGGTTAAAACAAATACATTCAAAGTGTCCTAATACTATGTTTGAGTCTCTTACAATATGTTTAAATGCTTATACAGTCAGAAAACATTGTAATTTTCTTTGAAAAGGCTTTTTATATTAGAATCATTTAGCAATTAATTCAATACGATTCATAAAACATACTTAAGCATACATTTGACTGCAATTTTTAGGTAAAATAAACACTAGGGGGCAGTATGAGGACAACAACTTTTGCTCCTTTTCACACTGATGATATTTACAGGGATATATATATCTACAAATAAAGGGTTATTTTATATTTCACCAAATAAACACCACAAAACAACCTAATATAATGCTTGAGTCTTCTACAATAGGCTTAAATGCATCTACGGTCAGATTTTCTCTGAATAGGCTTTTTATATTAGAATCATCCTGTGATGAATTCATTTGAATCAAATCAGGGCTTCAGGTCTGTTAGCCCCTCCCCCTTCCATAAGCCAGCTCTGCTCTGATTGGATAGCTGGCCAAGTCTGTTTTCATTGGTTTCAGAGACTTCATATGTCGCAGGAAGACAGGGATCATGCAAATAAGATGACTCTTTGATGAAGATGACTCTTTAAAGCAGGGGCTACCAAACTTAATCCTGGAGGGCTGGTGTCCTGCTGATTTTAGCTCCAACCCTAATCAAACACACCTGAACAACCTAATCAAGGTCTTATTAGGTATACTTGAAACATCCAGGCAGATGTGTTGAAGCAAGTTGGAGCTAAATCCTGCAGGGACTCCGGCCCTCCAGGACCGAGATTGGTGACCCCTGCTATAATGTGATTCAGAGAGACAATATCTTCAGTCATTGTGTGTTTTTATTGATTAACAACCTTGCAGAATATTAACTCTGATAGATATCAACATCTTGATACTTCTCTGACCACATTTCTAGAACTGCTCGATCGTGCAGATTCGCACTCTATAACATCAGAAAGATCCGACCCTTGTTATCTGAACATGCAGCTCAACTCCTTGTTCAAGCTCTTGTTCTCTCCAAACTGGATTACTGCAACTCTCTACTAGCTGGGCTTCCAGCTAACTCTATCAAGCCTCTTCAACTGCTCCAGAATGCAGCAGCACGAGTGGTCTTCAATGAACCTAAACGAGCACATGTCACTCCGCTGCTAGTCCGTTTGCACTGGCTGCCAGTTGCTGCTCGCATCAAATTCAAAGCTCTGATGTTTGCCTACAAAGTGACCTCTGGCCTTGCCCCTTCTTATCTGCTCTCACTTCTGCAGATGTATGTGCCCTCCAGAAACTTGCGTTCTGTGAATGAACGTCGCCTCGTGGTTCCATCCCAAAGAGGGAAGAAATCACTTACGCGAACTCTCACGCTCAATCTGCCCAGTTGGTGGAATGAACTCCCTAACTGCATCAGAACAGCAGTCACTCACTACTTTCAAGAAACGACTAAAAACTCAACTATTTAGTCTCCACTTCACTTCCTAATCTGCAATTGCCTCTCTGAATATCACACTAACTGTACCCAAAAAAAAAAAAAATACTAATACTACTAATACTTCCCTTCTTAGACTTTACAGACCTGAAACTTGCCTATAGCACTTATTCATTGTTGCTCTTAGTTGTGAAAATTGCTTCCTTGTCCTCATTTGTAAGTCGCTTTGGATAAAAGCGTCTGCTAAATGACTAAATGTAAATGTAATGATATGCAAATAAGATATTTTCCAAAACCCATATGACCTGCTCTTTAACCAAAACTACTGTAGAACCACTTTTGTCACTTGTTAAATGCTAAAACCCGAGCTGAACTACTGAAAGTGTTGGATTTAAAGTGTGTGAACGCCACTGAGTTTGTCCTGAACAGTTTGCTCAACTGGCACCGTATTTCACGACTGGACGTGATGCAAACAAACCCATCTGTTGGGGTTCTGTGGGCAAAACAATCCCGAACAAACAAGCGAATCGCTCCAAGCACATACAGAGGGAGATACTGATGTTCCCCTTTATCATTTCTCTGGCTGCACGTCTGTGATTGAACACGCGACCGACCACATAATATCCTGTCATTTGTCTTCTCGACAGACTCTCTCTTTCTCTCTCAGAACAGATGTTCATTCAGACCCACAGAAAGTACAAGTTGAACTGATCTGAAGCTCCAAAACCAAGCATTTAACCCTGAGTCAAGACAGGCTCATTGTAAATACTTGCTTCAGCCGATGTTTTTTGTGAAAAATCACAAAAACGTCCAAAAACCTACGTTCAACTGCAGTTTGTAGGTAAAATGAACACTAGGGGGCAGTGTGAGGACAACTACTTTTGTTCCTTTTCACACTAATGATAGATAAAAAGTTCCCTAAGTAACTTATTTCAGATTCGCAAAAATGTAGTTAGCGCCCTCTAGTGGATTTGTCATCTGAAATGTGCAACGAAACGTACCCAATAGCAATGTTTTTTTACAATTCACAAAACAAAAACAAAGCCTTTAACCCTTTGATGCTGCGTTCACACCAGACGCGGCACGCGCATCAAGCGCGAGTGATTTACATGTTAAATCAATGCAAACGCGCGAATAGACATCCTGCGGCGCGATACGCACAAATGACATGGCGCGAATGACGCAAATTGCGCGTTTGACGTGCTTAACGAGCGTTTTGCGCGAATCTCTCGATTTCGAAAATCTGAACTTCCGCGTACATTCGCGTCGCGTTAACCAATCAGAAGCTTGCTCTTGTGGGGGCATGATTGTGACGTAGAACCTGTTATCGGTGTTCCAAGGGAAATCCTCCAGCCTTCACCAACAACAGTTCATCAAACTTAGCTTGGCTCGGTCAGAAGCACCGCTGAAAGCCTTCGTCATCCAGGTTAAGTTTCTGCAGGAGTTTATGAGCTCACAGAGCTGGATGCACCTCTGAAAGGATGTAGTGGACTCAGACACGACCCTAAACGTATCGACGATGTTTATCATCCTTCATAAAGCACATAAACACTGTTATTTTCTTCATAAAATCCATGTTAGCCCTTTAGCTATGAAGCTAAAGTCTTCGGGCAGACAGAAGCACTGCCCATCACGCGAATCTGCGTCTGTTCTGAAGTGAATTTGACACGCGAATGAAGCGGGGTTTGACGCGCGAATGAAGCGAGTAAACTCAAATGTTCACGCGGCTATTTACGCACGAATAGCGCAATTACGCACGTTCCGCGTCTGGTGTGAACACAGCATGAGTCAACGCAGACTCATCAATCACAAAAACGTACTTAAACATACATTTGAATGTAGTTTCTAGGTAAAATGAACGCTAGGGGCCAGTATGAGGACAACAACTTTTGTTCTTTTTCACAGTAATGATATTTACAGAGAAATAAATATATCTAAACATAAAGGATTATTTTTGTGCAGTTCTTTGCTCAACAACAAATAAACACCACAAAACAACTTAATGGTGTCTATGATTTGTATTTGAATATGTTTGCTCTGAAACTGTATTTTGGAAACTCCAGCATGTTTTCCTCAGAAACCTTAATTTCTTTTTTCGACTTAATATTAGCTCACAAGGGGGTGCATAAATTATCAAGAAATTGTCATTCTGGAAGTGGAAGTGCTGATGTGACCAAAACTTAACATCAAAATCAGCATTAACCATCTGAATTCACAGTGATTTTTCAGTGCATGCGGAATAAGACGAGCTTAAAGACACTAAGCCCCGCCCTCTAGAGATCCATGAGCCAATAAAATGCCAGTAAGCCAACAAATTCTGTCAAATGTTTTAACCGATTACATTTCATAGGAATGCATGTTATTCAACAGCAGAATTGGCTCGCCGCCGCTTTATCCAGCAAACGTCATTATCATTGAGTGGCAGACATCACTAATCAATAGAGCATTCAGATGTCCTTGGATTTATTGCTGTGCCTCGATTTACGGCATCCAGCAGAGGCATGCAGAACACAATATGGAGACGAAACCTGTTAAAACATTTTACAGCAGTACAAAATGAAAAAATATAATTTTATTACTTACACTACCTGACAAGTCTTGTAGCCTATCCAGATTTTAAGAACAACAAATAATAAGTTGACTTCTAGTTGGTCATTTGGTATCAGAAGTGGCTTATATAAAAGGCAAAGGCCTCTAGATTATGCTTATTTGACCAAACTAAAATATGATCATGCTTCGATTTTCATTATTTAGGGCAGTAAGGTCTGACTTTGCTAAGACTTGTCTGTTAAGTCTAGGAAAGAAGAAGGTGAAAAGAAGGTGAATTCATCTTCAATGCCTCAATCTTACCCCAGATATGCTCAATAATGTTTATGTCTGGTGACTTGGTTGGCCAATCCAGGAGCACCTTGACCTTCTTTGCTTTGAGGAACTTTGATATAGAGGCTGAAGTATGAGAAAGAGCGTCTATTTGTATTGCTTTATTTACACAACAACAACAACAAACAAAAATATATATAAAGCCAAACCCAAAATTATTCATAAGCCAAGGGAATTAATCATTTCAGGCTTGACAAACAAATAAAATAAAATGATTGATTGTTTGATTGTTTCATTAATTGATTGATTGATTGATTGATTGATTGATTGATTGATTGATTGATTGATTGATTGACGGTTGGTCAATCAATCAATCAATCAATAAATTAATCAAGAATTTAATTCATTATGATAATAATTAATTAATGCTGACAGGGAGAGAGGTTAAGAGGTTAATGATGCTACCAAAAATGCAATAAAAAAGTATAAATATATATATACACACACACACACACATATATATATGTGTGTGTGTGTGTGTGTGTGTGTGTGTGTGTGTGTGTATACACACATACATACATACATACATACATATGTATATACATATCTATATATACAGATTTATTGCGATGCAAAAATGTCACAATATGCATCGTGGCGTGATGACGATTTGATTACGATATGACGTCCGTTTTCTCTTATTAGTTGAGCTGTTTGCACGTGAGCTACGTTCCACCTGCTGTCGCACGTGAGTTCAGATTGCAGCAGCAGTAATGTTAACAGACCAAGATGTGTGGAGCTGAAATAGAGGATGACCCATCCTCTCAAAATCAGACGTCTGGCAACATTTCGGTTGTAAAGTCATTGCTTTAGACTCGTCCGCTTTTTGACACGCATACTGGGTCAACCATCCTAAGTTTTAAAGTCTTCACAGTGATTTACATACTTTGCACAGCGACATGGAAACCTTCTAATGGTGTTGAAAGAGTCACATACTGTATTTATAAGGTACAATTCACCCTAAAATATCATTCTGTCTTCATATAATGTTCCCGCATCACACATGACGTGAGCTGACCGTGAGCTGTTACTACAGAGGGCGGACTTTGATAGAGGCGCGCGTATGGTAAGCCGTTATTATATTTTGACTAGTCAAAATTATAATTCGACTAGTCAGAATGACAATTAGAGATATCTGCAATTACAATTGTACTAGTACGAAATCAGATTGGAGATATCTGCAAATATATTATGACTAGTCATATTCCTCCATTAACTTCCATTGAAAAATATTTGCAGATATCTCTAAATGAGTTTTGACAAGTCACAATTTTAATTAGAGATATCTCCAAATGAATTTAATTAAATATGAATTAAATACCTGGAAATGTGGATTTTTTTTTTTGCACACACAAAACCAAGCAAAGCCTTAAGCTCTTACTGTTAAATTCAATTGAATAGAAAGCTTATTTTTTTTGCACCTTTACTTAAATTGTTCTTTAATTTTGTCTCTGTCATTTCAATAATATTTTTAAGAAGTTTTTAAATTGTTTTATTTTCCAGAGACAGGCCTGTTTAATTTATTTTCTTAAAGAACGTTCAGTTTAACAAGTTGAAACAAAAGAAATACATAAAAAATAGTTTACTTGGTAAAATCTGCATTTCAGTTTAATTTTCAATTTTTATTCCAAATATCGGGATGCATGTCGAATCGTGAACATTATATCGTGATACACATTGTATCGTCAGCTGAGTGTATCGTTACACCCCTAATATATATATATATATATATATATATATATATATATATATATATATATATATATATATACATAATATATATATATATATACACACACACACACACACACACACACACACACACACACACACACACACACATATATATATATATATATATATATATATATATATATATATATATATATATATATATATATATATATATTTATTTATATATATTTTTTTTTTTTATTATGAGCAGCTATAGAAAAATACATTCAGGAAAGCATTTAAGCATCAAAACCAAACATCTGAATGATCTGAAAGACCAATTGAGCTAAAAATGACCATCAGAACACATTTTTTAAAGGGAACCTATTATGCAAAAATCACTTTATAAGGGGTTTAAACACAGTTGTGTGTCAGCAGTGTGTGAATATAACCAGCTACTAATGGTAAACAGGAATTTATTGTATTTTTTATAATCAGACTTGATGAAAACAGTCTGCAGGAACACTTTGATTGACATTCTCCCTTTGTTCGTGTCATCAGAGGGGGAAAGCCCCGCCCACTAGTGACATCAAATCTCCCTCATTAACATAGAACGTCAGTTTTTTTTTTGAATCTGCCACTAGGGGACCTCCGGCAGCAAGATGAGGGGGTAGTCGAGTTTTGTTTGCGCTCTTACCATCTTTAACTGTATTGGCGCCAATTACACGAGAGTATACTTTGAAAGAGACAACTTTGTTTCGACTAAAATCCTGCATCTAAATGATTTGTATTAAAAAGGCAAGCAAAAGTGTAAAAAAAAAAAAAAAGACGACAAGACAGCCGCGGCTTAAACGTCCTAACATAAAGCAAGCTAGCATGTAGGCTGCCACCAACACTACAATTAACAGTTGCGCTGAGCAATCTTGGCTAAAGGACAATACACTTCTTCAGCTGGTTAAGACTGAACCGATATCCTCATATGACCAGATGGCAGAGACTATTAAAACGGAGGTGTCAAGATGTCAAGCTTTCGGTCTGAGATCGGATTTATTGTCACTGTGTTCAGAAGTCAAAACCAAAATGGATGCTCTACAACAAGAGATAGCGGGACAAATTCATAACGTTAAAACTAAGCAATCCGATACAACTGACACTATGGAGAAAATTAATCTGCCACTAGGCTGACACACAGGCATTACTAGCCCCGCCCTTTTTTTGAAAAGAGCACAATCTCATTTGCATTTAGAGCGACAGTCACCAAGGCCATGTCTACACTACGTGAAACGTAAGACGCTTCGGCACGCGTCATTTCCGCCTGACGTTTATTTTCTTTCCGGCTCTTTAAAACGTTTCGGCAAAATGTCAAGGAAAAGCACAGAGTTTTTTTAAATGGACTGACAATGAAGTGGAGTTGCTGCGTCGAGTAACACATGAATACAAAGTTGCAAAAGAAAGTGAAAATGTAGACTGGGAGACGTGCCAAAACAAATACGCCGATATACTGGACCGCTTTAAAGAACAGTATCCTGCTGATGACGCTGCTTACCCTTTACAGTAAGGACGACATCACTAAACTCATAACCACAATGAAATTAAAGTAAACGAATTAGTAACATGACTGTCACATGACAAAAAACACGTCATCGATTTCTAAAGACTCCGTTTTCACAGTCTACACTACGACACGAAAACAGCGTTTTCAAATTTATCCACTTTGGAGAGCGTTTTCAAAAAGATACGTTTTTGTTTCCTTAAAGGGCCATGAAACCCCCTTGTTTTAGCAGTTTTCACACCTCTACTTTGGAAAAAGTCAGAAAAGTGGGCGTGTCCAGCTCTGTTTAGGGGGGAGTGTCGGAGGAAGAAAAGAGGCATGGTGTGGGAGTGTCTATTTGGGCACGCTGAATTTCATGGACATCTGTAGTTGAATTATTTGCCAAATTATTAAATGGTGGACTTTAACTGCAGTTTGGCTCTTTCATTCAGGGAATTCATTCATGCCCCTCGCGACAAACGAGATATTTGATTCGAGGATCTGCTTTAAGCGTGTATTTTTCATGCAATGTTTGATTCCGCACGGCGAATGAGAGAAAAAAAACTCAGCATTTCCCGGAAACTTAGATGCACACGGCAAGTAGTGTCAGAAAGCCGCGTGTGTTATTCCGGTCACTAAATGCGGTGAAAACCCTACATGAGGTTAAAGTTTGGTTGTGGTCCTAACATGTTATGGTGCAATAGTTAACTTAGTTTGATACGAACAAACTGAATAAACAAAGAGCACTGGTCGCTCACTTACCAAATCTGTAGAGACAGGACAATCACCAGCAACTAGAGTCGCGTCTTTATTAAGAGGAGACTACAAGCGAATCCGGATCTCAGCGTTTACAGATGAGAACAGCTCTCAGGTAAACAATAATCCTCCTTAGACACGCAAGTTATTGTTGTTGAGCGTCGCGTACACTGTTAATCCACACGTGAGTCTGAGCTCTCACAGAGAGAAAATGAAAACAAAACGTAACTGCAGCAAACTATAAAAGCAACACTTCACGCTTGTTTTGCCAACACAACGTAGCGTCTCTGTCGTCTAAACACTGTGACAGTAATGAATATTAATGAAGTTGCACAATAGAGCGCGCTGATTGGTTTGAACCAAGCCTTACTCATGCATTAATGCATCACACTGTAAGACGTAATGAGACACACTCTGGCACAGACGTCCAGTCTGCACGCTGGAATACACGCTATTATGTCATGACCGTGACGCAGCTTCAAAAATTCGTTTCAAACCAGAAGTACGAAATTGCTTGAAATAACGCAAAAACAACCAATTTACACTTTTTAGTAAAATATAGGTGTCCTAATAGTGTTTTTAGCAGTGTGGGACACATATACGACTGTCAACAGCTCAAAACATGTGTTTTGGTGTTTCGTGACCCTTTAAAGCGTGTCTCAGTGTGGACGGAAGGGCAAAACGGAGACAAAAGTATGGGTTTTCAAATGAACACGCACTAGTGTGGAGATGGCCCAAAACACCACAATCAGGATCAAAGCCTAAAAGGGTCAGTTTCAGAGAGCTATAAAACATTATCTGTGGTATATTTTGTGCTGAAACTTCACACACACACACTCTAGATACATCAGAGACTTATTTTATATGTAGAAAGGGGCATAATAGGTGATATTTAAGATATTTAAGACAAACGAGGATGAACATAAAACCCATTGGGAAGTGTTGTATTTTGAGCATTATAATCGACTGCTGAAAATCCTCCTGGTCGCTGCTCTACTGTGTGTATCGTCAGCTTTATATATTGAGCGTGTGTTTCATCATGACTGTGCTGTTAATGGCGTCAATGCTCATCCTGTGGATAATCCCTCCAGAGGCTCTTAAACGCGTCTCTATGGACTGTGTTTAACGCTCACTGACTGACCCACAGCCGGATGAGCCCAGAGGTCAAACACACTGCAGATCATACACACGCCGCTGCATTGGGATTGTACACCCTGAAAAAAAAAATGGTTTATTGGATTTACTCAATTGTTTTTAAGGTAAAGGATTGCAAACTACTCATGTGGGCTGAATTTAAACAAACTAATTAACATTAAGTAATGTTCAACTTCATTTGTTTGTTTGAATTCGGCGCCTATATACAGTCGGAGTCAGATTTTATTTCTTTTGTAAATATTTCCCAAATGATGTTGAACAGATTCAGGAATTTTTCACAGTATTTCCTACAATATTTTGTCTTCTGGAGAAAGTCTTATTTGTTTTATTTCGGCTAGAAGAAAAGCAGTTTTTAATTGTTTTAATCTCATTTTAAGGTCAATATTATTATCCCCCTGACCCCCTTAAGCCATATTTGTTTTGGATTGTCTACAGAACAAACCACTGTTATACAATGACTTGCCTAATTACCATAACTTTACCCTAATTAACCTAAATAACCTTTAAATGTCACTTTAAAGTCATAATATAGATTTAAGGTCAAATTAGTATTAATGTTTTCATTGTTAATGATCAATAATTAACATTAATTGACTTTTGTCTCTGTATGACGCAGACACAGCATTGTTTAGCAATTACAGGAGATACTTAATACTCATATTTGCAGTATTCAAGTGTTTTACGCAAACTAAATGCTAAAAATTAAAGCATTTTATTAATCATTGATTCATTAATAATTTCGACAATTAAATCCCAACTAAAACAATTTTTTGTAGATTTATTGCCAATTAAAAATTTAAAGTGTCCAGCTGTCCGGCTTGACGGCTCTGTTTTCAACTCCGCCCCCACCTGCGCTCGGCTAATCTCGTTGATCACCGGCTGCAGACGTGCGTCATGTCGAACGCACCTTTTTTCGTCATGAAACCAGGAAGCAACCTACGTGTGGGCGGAGTTTGTGACATCAAACTTCACCCTTGCTGTTTCTCAATTCCAAGAACGCAGAGAACGGTCTTGCCAGGTGTCCTCGGAAGAACGAACTCAGGAGACCGCGAGGGCAGAGAACGCGTCCTTTGAGAAATGAGATGCTGTGTTCTTCCTGATGGTCACGTGACCTTCACACTTTTTAAATGTTAAACTATTTAAACATTACAACATTCATACAACCATTGTTTTCCCCCTTTTCAAAATATATAATATGCATAAAAACATTATCAATATACCCTGCACAATATAAATAAAACTGATTTAATACGAATTTCAGCAAACAAGCACCCTTAATGTGTTTATTCCTCTATTAAGATGTTCATGTTAATTTACTTATACCGTTTCATTTAGGGAAACTCCTGAGGTAAATAATTCATATCTATGAACTTTAATAATAAATCTAAATAAAACGCTGCGCTTCGCACCTCCAGTCGCAATGACTTCTGGGACTTCCAGAGCGAGTTCAGTGCTCAAGTCTGCATCAGTGCGTCCTCGATATCAAGAACACATCCGGGAAGTTCTTGCGGGTTTGAGTATTGGAACTGAACTTAGGCAGCGGTTGATGACGTTGCACGAGAACACGAGGACGCAAGAGCGCATATTGAGAAACAGCCTGTGTTTCAAAGATATTATGCTAACCCGTTAGCATTTTGGCAGATCACCCACTGCACCTTTAAGTTAACTCAATAGATTTGTGTTGGGACAACATGTCAGATCTGTGTAGAAACCTGCATGTTTATTTACCATGCAGTCAATTAGCTTTCTAAATAACATTGCAAATTTCTTTCTACAGTAGCCAAATTCGTTTGTGCATCTGAAGTGATGAATAAGCCGGTTATATGATGATGCCAAAACATCAGGCGATAAAAACACGCTTCAAACTTCATTCATTCATTCATTCATTCATTTCCTTTTTGGATTAGTCCCTTTATTAATCCGGGGTCGCCACAGCGGAATGACCCGCCAACTTATCCAGCAAGTTTTTACGCAGCGGATGCCCTTCCAGCCGCAACCCATCTCTGGGAAGCATCCACAAACACACACTCATACACTACGGTCAATTCAGCCTACCCAATTCACCTGTACCGCATGTCTTTGGACTGTGGGGGAAACCGGAGCACCCGGAGGAAGCCTACGCGAAGAACATCCAAACTCCTCACAGAAACACCAACTGAGCCGAGGTTCGAACCAGCGACCCAGCGACCTTCTTGTTCTTCACTGCCTCGCCCCAAACTTCATTCAATGAAATACAACTGAAGTCAGAATTATTTGCCACCCCCCCCTCCTCTATATTTTATTTCTGTTTAACAAAGACATTTTTTTTCAACACATTTCTAAACATAACAGTTTTAATAACTCATTTCTAATAACTGATTTATTTTCTCTTTGCCATGATGACAGTAAATAATATTAGACTAGATATTCAGAATACACTAGTATTCAGCTTAAAGTGACATTTAAAGGCTTAACTAGGTTAATTAGGGTACAGTTAGGGTCATTAGGCAAGTCATCGTATAACAGTGGTTTGTTCTGTAGATTATCCAACACAAATATTGCGTAAGGGGCTAATAATATTAACCTTAAAATGGTGTTTAAAAAATTAAAGACGGCTTTTGTTCTAGCAGAAATAAAACAAATAAGACTTTCTCCAGAAGAGAAAAAAATATGATAGGAAATACTGTGAAAAATTCCTGAATCTGTTCAACATCAGTACGGAAATATCTGAAAATTAATAAATACTGCATGGAAGGTCTAATTATTGTGCCGTCAACTCTATATGGACTGTTTTTTTTTTTCCTGAGGAAAGACGCAGCGTTCGCTCTGTCTGTTTGTCTCTGTGACCCACGTGTTTAATTTCAGACAGTAATTGAGTTTTCCGTCCTTAAATGCTGTAAAAGCTTCCCAGAAAGCCTGCGGAGACGAGACGCCGGGCAGACTCATGAGGACAGATGGAGGAGGACGAGAACACACTGCCAAACACTGAACACAGATCAGCTGAGCAAAACACTTCAGCTGCTGATTAAACACCCCAGCACACACACGCAGAGAGATTCACGCACACACACACACACACACACAGACTGTTTGGTGCCATATTGCGACTGAATAATATTACTAATAATACATAATAAATGTTAATATTAAACTGGACCTATTATGCTCCTTTTTGCAAGATACAAATAGAGTGTGTGTGTGTGAAGTTTCAGCTCAAAATATACCACAAATAATGTTTTATAACTCTCTGAAACGGACCCTTATAGGCTTTGATCCTAATTGTGCTGTTTTGTGACTGTCGCTTTAAATGCAAATGAGATTGTGCTCTTTTCAAAAGAGGGTGGAGCTACAAATGCTTGTGTGTCAGCATAGTGGCAGATTCAAAAACATGACTAACATCCTTTGCTAATAAGGGAGAGATGATGTCCCTAGTGGGCGTGGCTTTCCCCCTCTCATGACCCTTACAAAGGGAGAATGTCAATCAAAGTGTCTTTATTGTGCGAATAATTAAATACAATTAAATGAAATTATTTAAAGCTACAAACGGTTACATTTTATTGTTCCTAAATGCTTTAAATCTATTGTAATAAAAATGTTTTGTTCATTGCGATATTAATGCTGAAACAATATATTGTGAATGAACACACCGTATTATCAACTAGCAACCATCTGTCACCACCATAACAACCATTTAGAACATCTTAGCAACATGCTCACAGCCACATAGAACAACATTTGATGAGTTTAAGCAACACTCATTTTTTCCTTCTTTTTTAAGTCTTCTTTTTTTATTGTGCCATTTTGGTGACTGTCGCTTTAAATGCAAATGAGATTGTGCTCTTTTCAAAAGAGGGCGGAGCTACAGACGCCTGTGTGTCAGCATAGTGGCAGATTCAAAAACATGACTAACATCCTTTGCTGATGAGGGAGAGATGATATCACTAGTGGGGCATGGCTTTCCACCTCTGATGACACATACAAAGGGAGAATCTCAATCAAAGTGTACGAATTGTGCGAATAATAAATATAATTAAATTAAATTCTTTAAAAGTTACACACGGTTACATTTTTATTGTTCCTAAATGCTTTAAATCTATTGAAATAAAAACGTTTTGCTCATTGCGATATCGATGCTGAAACCATATATTGTGAATGAACACACAATATTGTCAACTAGCAACCACCTGTAACCACCCTAACAACCATTTAGAACATCTTAGCAACAAGCTGACAGCCACAAAAAACAACGAGACTAAGAGTATAAGCAACACTCACATTTCTCTGATTTTATTGTATTGTTTTGGTGACTGTCGCTTTAAATGCATGAGATTGTGCTCTTTTCAAAAGAGGGCGGAGCTACAGACGCCTGTGTGTCAGCATAGTGGCAGATTCAAAAAAATGAATTTTTATATATTGTGAATGAACACACCATATTATCAACTAGCAACCACCTGTCACCACCCTAACAACCATTTAGAACATCTTAGCAACAAGCTCACAGCCACACAGAACAACATTTGATGAGTTTAAGCAACACTCACATTTTCCTTCTTCTTTTGGACATCTCTTTACTTTAGTGTGCCGTTTTGTTGACTGTTGTTTAAATGCAAATGAGATTGCGCTCCATTCAAAACAGGGCGGAGCTACAGATGCTTTTGTGTCAGCATAAGAATGTCAATCAAAGTGTACGAATTGTGCGAATAATTAAATACAATTAAATTTAATTATTTAAAGTTACGCACGGTTACATTTTTATTGTTCCTAAATGCTTTAAATCTATAGAAATAAAAACGTTTTGCTCATTGCAATTTCGATGCTGAAACCATACATTGTGAATGAACACACCATATTATCAACTAGCAACCACCTGTCACCACCCTAACAACCATTTAGAACATCTTAGCAACAAGCTGACAGCCACAACAAAAAAAATGTGACTGAGAGTATAAGCAACGCTCACCTTTTCCTCCTTTTTTTTCACATCTCTTTACTTTAGTGTGGCAGTTTGGTGACTGCCGCTTTAAATGCAAATGAGCTTGTGCTCTATTCAAAAGAGGGTGGAGCTACAGACACCTGTGTGTCAGCATAGTGGCAGATTCAAAAACAATTTAACACCATTTTGCTCATGGAGTTATCGATGCTGAAACTATATATTGTGAATAAACAGACCACATTATCACCTAGCAACCACCTAACAACCATTTAGAACATCTTAGCAACAAGCCGACAACCCCAAAAAACAACATGTGACTGCGAGTTCAAGCAACACTCACTTTTTTCTTAGTCTCCTCTTTATTTACTGAATCGTCATCGATTCTCCTTCCTCGTGATCCACTGAATGACGTGGGGAATGCTGAATGCTGTGTGAGCTTTAATGAAATGGCACACTCCGGGCATCCCGCCCGCCGTTTGGTGCAAACCCATCATTTACCGAGCCAACCCTATAATCTGAGCGTCATTAACCTAAGAGCGTCCCGTGCCAACAGAAGCCACCCATCCGCAAAAACAGCCTGTGAGTTATCGCTGCGCCTTCTGCCGGGGATTTTTCAGGATTTCCTCCAACTGCGTTTGTTAATGGCTTTCTACATCAGGAGGAAATGTGCATCAGATGCCTTCAGTAATTAAAGTACTGCACAGACTTCCGGATATCTGCTGAAATGTGCGTCACTGCAAGCAATCAGTAAGCATTAAGGTTCATTCTTGGAACACATGAAGTAGGGTTGCACGATGTTGGAAAAATATGAGATTGCAATATTGTCCCATATTTTCAATATTGACCTTTATTCTGCTTCCCCTCGTTCATAATGTACAGAAACACAACTTTTCTCACTTATATGCTGATGCAAATACACTATAAATATTCAGAATGAATCCTATCATACACCCAGCGCAATAAGGTGCAAGATAGAACTGTGACTCATCTCACGGTTCGGTTCGGTTATGATTATCATGCCATCGACTCGGTTCAATTCGATATTTCGGTGCATCACGGTGCATTGACGGTGCTTTTCATACACAGTTTTATATTTTCTTCACAGCAGCAGTTCTTGTATTAAAATGTATGTAAATATACATATATATAGGGTTAGGGTTAGGGTTAAATATATTTATATTTATATATTATTTGTAATACAATTTTGTCATTTAATACAGTCAGATATATAAACTGTAACTTTAAACAAAACGAGCATTAAGCAAATAATATAAACAAATATAAATATCCAGCTCAATTTCTGATCCCTGTCTAGTTCTCTTAAGCCTGATTTATACTTCTGCGTCAGGTGATCGGCTTAACCCCACGGCGCATGCAACGCACGTGGCTGTGTATTTATACTTCTGCGCGCTGTCTCTGTTGGTCTGAATTAACACTTCCGAAACGCTAGTTGGCAGTGAGGTGTTAATGCTCCTTTGTGTCGAGTTTCTTCGCTGCTTTTTTGCGCTTCCGGGATGTACAAGTGGCTCAAACTCGCTCATTTTGAGGCAGGAACCGGCGGACGTGCAACAACTTTAACTATGAGGTAAACAAAAAACCAAACTATCCATCCGGAGCTCCTTGACGGGACTCCACACTTGTAAACAATCGCTCGCGCCATTCGCGCGGCTCTCAGTCCCACCCCGACTCGTCAGCGCTACCAAGCCGACCAATCAGAGCTTACGCTACGCGTTGTTGCGACGTGTAGTTACATTTTTTGAGAGGTGCACGCCAGTGACGGCGACGGCCACGGCGAAGGGCTATGCGTCAGCGCCGTAGCATACACTGGCATTTGGAGCAGAAGTATAAATCAGCCTTTACACCTCTTTGATTGGTCACACCCTCAAAAAAAACGGTTGCGATTGGCTCTTGCGCGCTGCGCTCTTCACAGATGAGTGACAGCGGCAATCTCACAGCTGATGTATGATAGACACTGTGGAGAAAACTCTGCAGACAACGCTCGTTTCTGTATCCAGAAGTAACGCTGTAAAACAGCTGAGAGGAGAAGAAAAGCCACGCCAGCAGGTCAAATGGGCCACTGTGTGTGTGTGTGTGAGAGAGAGAGAGAGAGAGAGAGAGAGAGAGAGATAGAGAGAGAGAGAGAGAGAGAGAGAAAGAAATTGAGTACTTTCATTCTCTCGATCTCAGTGAAATAGGGGCTTTTGTTGTATATGTCAGTGAAAGACTGATCCAGTAAACACACACAGTGAAATTGTGCACCGTTTTTTGAGTTTTAAGTAGTTAGAGCGTGGTAAATACTCGTGCTCGCCTCCCTCGCGACAGAGCGCATATGAGGTAAATGACGTCAGTAATAACCGGTTATGATTATTACTGAACCGATACCGAATTGTCCGCGTCTGCATCGCGGTGCAACGATTAATTTTGACACCCCTAGTGCAAGACATGTTTGGCGTGATTTGTTGCTATTTTCAGACCAGCGCAACAATAGTTTTCCTGTTTTGCGCCATGCTGTTTAAAGAGCAAATCCATTTGTGCCACTTTGTGGACTCATGAGTGTGCAGGTCTAAAAAGGAGGTGTGTTAAGGCGCATTGTTTGCGCGTTGCTATTCAGAGGAACTGACATTGACCACACTATTGACTATCTAAAGTCCAGTGCAGAGTGCGTTAGTTTTGAACCTACGTTGGTCCAAATGCTTACACATTGCTTAATACAGACAGGATGTACAGCAATATGCAAATATCTTTAAATATGAAATCAATTAAAAGGATTAAAATGATTATTTTCTACATAAATACAAAAACCACTGCCTCTTCTTCTTGGCTTTGTGGCCGTTCATTAAGATGACGACAAGGTTTGTTCAAGCTCTGGTTGACCATTGCTTGTTATTCGTTCATTCATTTTCTTGTCGGCGTAGTCCCTTTATTAATCCAGGGTCGCCACAGCGGAATGAACCGCCAACTTATCCAGCCAACTTAAATGAACCGCCAACTTATTTTTACTTAGCGGATGCCCTAAAAAGCCGCAACCCATTTTTTGGAAACATCCACACACACACACATACACACTCATACACTATGGACAATTTAGCCTACCCAATTCACCTGTACCAGATGTCTTTGGACTGTGGGGGAAACCGGAGCACCCGGAGGAAACCCACGCAAACGCAAGGAGAACATGCAAACTCCATACAGAAACGGTAACTGTTTTTTTTTTTTTTTTTTTTTTTATTGCAATAATAACAATACATTACAACAAATACAAGTACAAGACTGAAAGAAGTATAATACAATCAATAGAGATATTACTTTTTGAAAAAAGTGGATTGTAACAAATTTAGAACAAATATAATAAATGTAAAAGAAATTAAAGGGAACAAGAGAGAGAAAAGACAAAGAAAAAAATAAAAAATTAAGGGCACATAAAGATAAAATAAATTATTGCAAAATTTTAAATAAAGCACATATTTTAGAAGTTTTAATAGCTTTCTTATTGTGAGAGTCTGTGATGTTTTTTAAATAAAGAGCTAGTTCTCGTTTAAAAAATAAAAAATTAGGCTTACCATGAGTATATTTGCATTTGTGTATAAAAAACTTTCCAATAAATAAAATGAGGTTTATGCAAAAAGTTGCATTAAGGAATTCTTTTCCTTTAATATAAAGCCCCAAAATAACATGACGATAGCTTAAAGAAAAATCACCACAAACCTTTTGGACAATTAAAGAGTTAACATCAGACCAAAAAGATTTAACAGTGGGACACTCCCAAAACAAGTGAGCAACAGATTCAGAAGAGGTTTCACAGAAAGTGCAAGAGATGTCAATGTCATTTTTGAATTTTTGTAAAAATTGTTTAACGGGATAAAATCTGTGAATAATTTTAAAAGATATTTCTTTAATTTTATTCGTTAAAAAAAATTTCTGGGGGAGCGACCAGACATACGACCAATTAATATCATCAAATAGGTTGTTCCAATAAGAAATAGAAGAAGGATTTGAGATGATAAGGTCTAAAAATAAAGATCTGATTTTATGATTGGATTTTTTAGTGGAAAAACAAATAGAACCAACAACAGTAGAATCAGGACTAAGGGAACAAGCAGAAATCAATGAATTATTATTATTATTTCTAAAAAGCATACAGATTTCAGAGGAGATGGCCTTACAAACTATATTAAATTCTTTTTTGCATATGTCAAGACTATGTCTTGCAGTAAAATCAGAGTAAGTAAATAAGTTACCATTACTGTCAAATAACTGCTTTACTAATATCACACCGTTACTGAACCAATTATTAAAGAATATAGATTTCCTCTTATATAAAATATTACAATTGTTCCAAATTAAAAAATTGTGTGGCGAGAAATTGTGCTTATAAATAAGTTTCCAAGCCTGAAGCATTTGCTGATGAAAATTGGAAAGTTTGATAGGCAGTTTAGTAATTGAGAAATTACACATTAATAAAAAGTCAATGCCTCCTAATTGAGAAAAAATATAATTAGGAATTACATTCCAAATAGAAGATTGATTGTGGAGAAAGCGTTTAAGCCAATTTATTTTTAAGGTATTATTAAGAGAATCAAAATCTATGAAGTTTAAGCCGCCCTTATTATAGGAATTTAAAATAACTGATTTTCTAACATAGTGCGTTTTATTCTTCCAAAGAAATTTAAACAGCATTACATCAATCAATTTACAGGTCGGTTTATCTACAAATAAAGAATGAGCCGCATAGGATAACCTAGAGATGCCTTCAGCTTTTGTAAGTAAAGTCCTACCTTTTAAAGATAAATCTCTTAGTAACCAAACATTAAATTTTTTTTTAGTTTTTTCTAATATAGGGTCAAAGTTTTCCTTACATCTTAGTTTTATGTCTTTTATTATTCTAATTCCTAAATATTTTACATTCTCTTTGACAGGAATATTATAAATAGAGGTGGCAACACATTTTTTAATCGGAAGCAACTCACACTTATCAATATTAAGCTGAAGGCCAGAAGCATTAGTAAAAAACTGAAGAGACTTTAAAGCAATTGGGATCTGAGAGACATCTTTTAAAAACAACGCAGTATCATCAGCTAACTGGCTGATTATTAATTCTGTTCCAGCGACAGAAATTCCTTTAAGAGGACTTTCTTTAATATGTAAACTTAAAAATTGTGTAGCAATTAAGAACAGATATGGGGAAATGGGGCATCCTTGTCTTACACCACGCTTTAAATCAAATCTGGGAGAAGTGCCATTATAAAGCCGAATAGAGCTATTTCCATTATTATAAAACATTTTAATACAATTACAGAAAAAACTACCAAAACCAAGTTTATGCAGGGCCTGTAATATAAAATCATGTTCTAGGCAATCAAATGCTTTATAATAATCCAAAAAAAGAATAAAACTGTCAGTAGAAATAAGATCTGAATAATCCAATAAATCTAAAATCAAGCGGATATTATTAGATATATGTCTCTGGGGTATAAAACCTGATTGGCACTCATCTATTATACTATTTAGAATAGATTTTAATCTTTTTGCTAAGACTAGGGCAATAATTTTATAGTCAGTGTTCAATAAGGAGATTGGACGCCAGTTTTCTATTAAAAGGGGGTCTCTATTGAACTTGGGTATTAGAGTTATTAGACCCTGACATAAAGTAGGAGGGAGCATTAAATTCTCAATACTTTCTAAAAACATTTTGTGTAAAAAAGGAGTCAGTTTTTTTTTAAATAATTTATAAATTTCTGCAGACAACCCATCAGTTCCAGGGGATTTATTATATTTAAGATGATCAATTGTCTCAGCAATTTCAGTAAGACTAATAGGTGCATCACACAGAAGACTCTCTTCAGAACTGATTTTATTTATGTTGGATAACGAATCAAAAAAATGTGTGGCGGATGCCTGACAAAATTTAGAAGAGTATAAATCTTTATAAAATCTGGCACAAAATTCTGCAATTGTTTTGAGGTCCTCAGATATATTCCCGTCAATACGTAGTTTTTGAATAGAATATTTAACTCGCTGCCTTTCTAGCCTAAAAAAATATGCAGAGTTCTGCTCACCCTCTTCTAGCCATTTTCGACGAGACCTTATGAAGGCACCTTCAGCTTTTTGTTTATATATATCTTCTAAAAGATGTTTCTGATCTATAAATTCAGATCTCTCTGTGTCGGTAAGATCCTCTATATTTTTATGTGATAATACAGATATTCTAGCCATAATTTGATCTTCATTTTTTTTTCGAGTTTTTGCTAATAGACTACAATAATTTCTACAGTATTTACCAATTTCAAATTTAAGAAGTTCCCAATTGCTACAAAATAAATTTTCTCTATTAGCTTTATCCCAATAAGAAGAAATTAAATAATCAATTTTAGTTTGAACTTCATTGTGTTTTAAAATTGAATTATTAAGTTTCCAGTATGAGGATCTTTTATGTGGGGGAGTAGAGGATATTGGTACATAGATAATAATGGCTTTATGATCAGAAAATAAAGAGGGAATAATATCCGTTTTTATGTTTGATAATTCAGCTGAAGTTAACCAATAGTCAAGACGGGATTGATTAGAAAGTGAGTTATTGTTCCAAGTGAAAACTTTTTGTAAAGGATGAGTTTCTCGCCACACATCAACAACAGAAAACTTTTGTACAAAAGAAAATAAATAATCATTATTAATACAGGTGGGATGGGGGGGCCATCTATCTAATGTGTTATTAAACACAACATTAAAGTCACCACCAATAATTAAATAAGAGTTTGGATATTTAGTTAACATTTTAGATAATTGAGTTTCTAATTTACTAAAAAAAAAACTTATTATCTTTTGGAGAATTATAACCATAAATATTGGCAATAACATATGTTAGGTTAGCAAACTGTAAAGCTAGTAAAATGAAATGACCATTAATATCACAATCACTAGCCAAAATGTTTCCACTAAAATTATTTTTTAAAATACAAACTCCGGCAGAATGTTCATTTCCATGGGACACCCAAATTTCTGACCCCCATTGTGATCTCCATAAATTAACTTCTTGTACGGTTGAATGAGATTCTTGAAGAAAGCAAAAATCTGTTTTAAAACGTTTAAGAAATAAAAAAACTGCTTTTCGCTTAAGAATGTTGCGTAGCCCTCTACAATTTAAAGAGACAATAGACAAGGACATAAAAAGAAACAGGAAGGATAAGAAAAAACACTGGAAACAGGAACAAGACCTAAAAATTACTACAAAGTGAGAATATCACTATAATGGAAAACCAAATGGTCAAACCCTAAATCGGAAGGGATGAGGACAACAATCCCTTTATAATTAGTTTGAACTGAACTTTTGAAGTATGAGAAAATCAGGTATCTTCGAGGTGGAGAAAAAGAGAAAAAAAAATGTTTTATGCTGCAGTCCATACTATAGCACCGCCAAAAGGCAATGATGATGGATCATATCAAGTCCAAACTTTAGATTTTATGTAGGAGGAAAAATCTCTGTACCATCCACAAAAGCGCGTCCGCCCACGAAGAACGCTCGCTTGTTCTCTTTTCGAGCTTTTTCAATTATTGGCCACAGCTTCAATCTTCTTGCTCGATCAGCTGGTGACAAGTCCTCCGTGATTTTCAAACGATTTTTTGTCAGAAAGTCAGCATCCTTTGCAGCACGCCAAACTGCATCTCGGTAAAAGCGCGATGTAAATCGGAAGAGAATACCACGGCCCATGCTGTGTGGGTGAACACGGCCAAGACGGTGTGCCACATCAATGACATCAGGAAATTTCTCCTTAAACTGAGGAAGAATTTGTTGGCACACGTCAATAATCTCCTGACGGACATTTTCTTTCTCTTTCTCAGGAATTCCGTGGATCCTTAGATTCCATCGACGAGTGTAGGTTTCTAAATGCGCCAGGCGTTGTTCTCGTTCAGTGGAATTAATTTCTTCTTTCTTTGTGCGCGAGTCAATGAAATCAACTCTTTGTTTCAGATCTTTAACCTCGTTGCAGATGAAATCAATAGTTTCCAACACACCAGAGATTTTTTCTGTGTTCTTGCCGACCTCTTCTTTCATGTCTTTGATTATCCGGGAGTTTTCAACTATCAGCGTTTGTAATTCGTCTGATCTATTTGTCACCAACTGAAATAATTCAGAGAGTTGCGAGGAGACACTTGTCGCGTCGAATTTGTCCGTTTTCCTTATTTTGACCACGGGAGAATTGCACGGAGTGTCGGGTAGCGGCGGGATTACTTCCTCCATGAGCATAAGCACAGAATCATCGTTTTGCTCAACATAGTCGTGCATGTTATTTTTCAAAACCCCGACAGCAGAAGCATAATCACATCCTTGCGATTCAAGCGAGTTACAGGCTGTTTTGCTGGGAGAGCTAGAGTTAGCAGCTGTGCTCGACACTGTTTTCCCGGACTTCTTCGCATTTTTTCTCTTTTCAGAACCACCCATTACTATGATTAAGATGCCTTAGGTAGTAAAAAACATTAACCAATCAAAATAAATTTCTCACAATTCAGTAGAACTTCCAAAATAAAGTTTGGGATCGGGAGCCTCTCAAACAAGCGTGTGATCAGAGCGCCATCTTGACACGCCTCCTGAAACGGTAACTGTGCTGAGGTTCGAACCAGCGACCCAGCGACCTTCTTGCTGTGAGGCAACAGCACTATCTACTGTGCCACTGCGTCGGCCTGGCTTGTTATTATATGTATATATTATTACTGTGTAAGGTCTCAGCTGTGTTTTTAGAAATTCCTTCTCCTGGTTTCTACACACGCAAGTGACTTATCTCTGTAAACCGATAGCGTTCAGCTGTGTGTCTTGCTCCGCCTTTTGGTACCCTTTTGTTTTGCTAGGTACCTTTTCGAAAGGACACCCAAAAAGCGGTTGGAAGCAGCTATAAAAGCATATCAAACCATTCCAAACCGAACCACTCAGTGGAAATGGGCCATAACAAATTTAAGTGGATTGAACATAAAATAATGAAGTCCTAAAAAAATCTCTATAATCATGTTATTTCAGCTCATTTTAAACGAGAAGTTTAAAATAACAGCAAAGATAATAATGTTAGTGCGACAAAAACAAATAACAAACCAAGCAAACTAATTTTATCGCCACAAAACCATTAATCTTCATGAAACAAACATTATTATTATTATTATTAGTGATTAATGGCGTTTACAGTAATGAGGATTGGAAATTAAATGTTTAATTGTGGGTGGCACTGTGGCTCAGTGGTTAGCACTCGCGCCTCACAGCAAGAAGGTCGCAGGTTTGAGTTCTGGCTTGGTCAGTTGGCATTTCTGTGTGGAGTTTGCATGTTCTCCTCGTGTTGGCGTGGGTTTCCTCTGGGTGCTCCGGTTTCCGCTCTAAAATAGAGACTAAGCCAAAGTAAAATTACTTAGTAATGACTTTAGAAGTTACTACAGTATCCACATGTGGTTAAATATGTGTACTAAATATAAGTTTAGTAAATTGTGTGTTATTAAACTGGATAATTTAATTGTTAAAATAAATAAAAAATATAAACATGTCAAATACAATTCAAATGCTTGTAAAAATCAGTATTTAGTGCTATTTATGATTATACAATTGATTGTTTATTTGATTATTAATATTTTTTTGAGTAAATGAAATCTTTGCAGTTGGTGGTTCATTCCACTGTGGCAACCCCTGATCAATTAGAGACTAAGCAGAAGGAAAATGAATAAAGATCTTTGCTTTTGGTTTATGATGACACTGTAACAGGGTGGCATGGTGGCTCAGTGGTTAGCGCTGTCACCTTACAGTAACAAGGTCACTGGTTGACGTCCTGGCTGGGTCATTTGGCATTTCTGTGTGGAGTTTGCATGTTCTGCCCGTGTTGGCGTGGGTTTCCTCCGGGTGCTCCGGTTTCCCCAACAGTCCAAACACATGCGCTACAGAAGAATTGGGTACGCTAAATTGGCCATAGTGTATGAGTGTGTGTGAATGTGTGTATGGGTGTTTCCCAGTACTGGGTTGCAGCTGGAAATGCATCCACTGAGTAAAACATATGCTGGAATAGTTGGCGGTTCATTGTGCTGTAGTCTTGGACTAAGCCGAAGGAAAATGAACGAATGATACGGTAACATATTGCTAAAACTGTCTAAAATTATGAAGACTGAATTAAGTCCACATGAACGCACCTAAAAATTTCCACACTCCAGTTTCTAATCTGCATGCGACACCCTGCTGCATGATGGGATTGACCTTTGACCTCTGTAACGGTGTGTTGCACCATATGGCAGCAACAGTGCAGCGAGCGGGGGGTGTTAACTTAATAACCAACATAATGAGTGTGTGTGTGAGTGTGTGTGTGGTACACAGGGCAAACCCAAGGGACACAGGAGTAAGCGTTAAGAGGACAATTATTCTCACACACCGAGCTAAAAGTATGTCAGAAGTCTGAAAAACACAATGGCAACTGTTATATTTAGCACAAATAAAGCCTGTTTTAGGATCGTTTAAAAATTATTTTGCATTATGACATTATTTTTTGACAATTAAACATTCATTCATGTTCCTTCGGCTTAGTTATAAATATATTTTATTTTATAGATCACAAGAAAACTATCTACAATACATCATGATATCTGTAAATAAAGAGGGGAAAACGCATCAAAAAGTAATGCGATTTTTTATTTATTTATTTTTTTAAACAGCGCACATATTTCTTAGAATTGCAACATTGATATATGGTTGATCCACCCCAGGCTCATTCTGGAAACGTACATATTTTTGCAGTTTTTGTTTTCGCGAATCCGCGAGAGGCAGCTGTACGTGCTTTTTCGCGCCCCGAACGCCTTCATCCGTAAAAAGCCGCTGTCAAGTGACCGTCTGTCCGACTGACCGAATGGCTGAATGACTGACTGGGCCGGCCACCCTCTTTCTCCTCCTTTCCTAAACCCAAGCGACAATTTACGAAAGCCGTGCAGAAAAAGAAAGGCCCTTGTCCGATTTTGACCGCGTTTTCGGATTTCACCGCATTCTCGCCCCGTTACGAATTCGTTCACTTTATTTTTTGGATTCTGTTTTTTGGTCTTACCTGATTTCTGGAACAGCTCTTCCCCGGACTCGAATCCGGTCATCGAACGCGGCCGGCTCCTCCTCTTCCTCCAGGCTTCCGCTCCGCCGACGTAACAGAACGAGCTAACCGGACAAACTGGTTGCGGCGGGAAAGCCCTCCACACGAAGGAGGTGAGCCGACAGCCCAGTCAGCGAGCGCGAAGAGGAACGGCATCACACCGCCCTGTAGCGTTCGCTTGGAAAAAAACGAAATGCAGCCATACACACCTCCAGCCACATAAATCGCAATCTCCAGAAACGTCCACGGGGCTACGTTTTCAGAATGAGCTTTGGTTGGTTCGATCTGCCATTACAAGAAGCACCTCTTCATTCATATTGCTATTTTGTCCTGCCCCTATTATTGAATAACGCGCGCTCATCATTGCTGATCAACAATAATAATCAAACTCCCCATTGCAGATGCTGCGATGTGACTATTGCGAATGCACACATTGCGATATCGATGCTGAAACGATATACCGTGCAGCCCCAGTTCATATTTACATTTTTTAGCAAACAGAATTTAGGGGTTAAATGTGCTTAATCTCATGCAAATAATATATAAACGAATGCGACACAGAATAAACTAAATTTCTGATGTCTTAAAATATATTAAATAGATATATAATAGCTCACTGCTGTGTTTTTACGACTCATTTAAGGCTGAATTATGTGCTGGACATGTTATTGATTGTTTTGAGGATTCACTGTCCTCTCAGATAACACACACAGAGCGTTCGTCTCGCTCTCTGATCACGTCTCAGACCCATGAATGACTCCGCTGATGACTCTGTGTGTGTGTGTGTGTGTGTGTGTGTGTGTGTGTGTGTGTGTGTGTGTGTGTGTGTTAGTGTGTGTGTGTGTAACTGTGTGATAGCAGATCAGATCACATCACACTGTTTAACTCATTGCGAAACTCTAGATAGAGAAGCAGTTGCAGAAGTAAAGCTCACTACACACACACACACACTCACACACAGAGAGAGATTGCATTACTGTATATACTGTAACACTGCGGCTGAATGAAAACCATGTTCATTTTGCACCCAATGCTGAAATAAAAACATTGTATACTATAGACTAAATACAGAAAACACACAAATACCACGATACCGAGTACGTTTACCATGGTATTTTAAAAAAAGGTGCTTCCTTTAATTAAACTATCCTCATATGGTAAATTATCATATAGTGAAACCAAAAAGATTTACTATATTTATTCCCCTTATTGGTGACATTGGTAGCAAATAGATAAAGTAAAAAGCACAGCATTACCATGGTACAAGTGCAGAAAACACGGTATTACTATAGCATGTTGATGTGTCAATGTACTAAAACTGAAAAATGAACAAGCATGGTATGATATAACAAATAATTTTACTTTCTGTTTGCTTGACTATTCATTTACGGTCAAATTAGAGTATTTGGATAATTTTACTATGGTATTTCTGACAGCATTTTCATTTACCATGTTTCCTCTGGGTTTTTTTTAAAGGATATCACCATAAAGGATACTGAAAACTACAATATTATACCATGGTAAATGTTAATAAATGGTTAGATTGGTTTACACTGTCTTTATATGGTGCAGTTTTACCACAGTAAATTTGATATATACCATAGTACTACATTTATACATTCAAATACCATTTTACTTCAAGGTTTTTCAAAGAAAACCATGGTTCCTCCACTATACATAGACAAAACCCCTAACATCACTACAGTATTTCTCCAGAAAACATGGTACTCTTATAGTGTGTTTAAAAAATACACTACAGTAATACCATGGTACTGAGGCCTTACTATAGCACGTTGATGTATCAGTGTACTAAACTTAAAAAATGAATAAGCATGGTATGATATAACAAGTAATTTCACTTTCTGTTAGCTTGACTAATCATTTATGGTCAAATCAGGGTATCGGATCATTTTACTATGGTATTTCTAACAGCATTTTCCTTTACCGTGTTTCCTCTTGGTTTTTTTTAAAGGATATCACCATAAAGGATACCGAAAACCACAATATTATACCATGGTAAATGTTAAAAAATGGTTAGATTGGTTTATATTGTCTTTATATGGTGCAGTATTACTATGGTATGCATCAAATTTACCATGGTAGAACATTTTTACAATACTTGAATACCAATTTACTTAAAGGTTCTTTATGGCATTGCCACTATACATGGACAAAATCCACAATATCACTACAGTATTTCTCCAGAAATCATGGTACTCTTATAGTATGTTCAAAAAATACACTACGGTAATACCATGGTACTGAGGCATAATAAATAATACACTTTCTGTTTACTTGACTAATCATTGATGGTCAAATCAGAGTATCAGATCATTTTACCATGGTATTTCTGACAGATTTTCAATTTTCCATGCTGTGTTTTTAAAGGACATGGTACATGCTCAAAAATGGTTAGATTGGTTTATACTGTCTTTATGTGCAGTGTTACCATGGTAAATTTGATAAATACCATAGTATCACATTTTTACAATACTCAAATAACAATTTAGTTCAAGGTTTGTTATGGTATCGCCACAATATGTGGAAAAAACCCACAATATTACATCAGTATTTCTCCAGAAAACATGGTACTCTTATAGTATTTTTTTAAAATACACTACAGTAATACCATGGTACTGAGGCCTTACTATAGCATGTTGATGTATCAGTGTACTAAATTTAAAAAATGTATAAGCATGGTATGATGTAACAAGTAATTTCACTTTCTGTTTGCTTGACTAATCATTTATGGTCAAATCAGAGTATCGGATCATTTTACTATGGTATTTCTGACAGCATTTTCCTTTACCGTGTTTCCTCTTGATTTTTTTAAAAGATATCACCATAAAGGATACCGAAAACCACAATATTATACCATGGTAAATGTTAAAAAATGGTTAGATTGGTTTATATTGTCTTTATATGGTGCAGTATTACTATGGTATGCATCAAATTTACCATGGTAGAACATTTTTACAATACTTGAATACCAATTTACTTAAAGGTTCTTTATGGCATTGCCACTATACATGGACAAAATCCACAATATCACTACAGTATTTCTCCAGAAATCATGGTACTCTTATAGTATGTTCAAAAAATACACTACGGTAATACCATGGTACTGAGGCATAATAAATAATACACTTTCTGTTTGCTTGACTAATCATTTATGGTCAAATCAGAGTATCAGATCATTTTACCATGGTATTTCTGACAGATTTTCAATATGCCATGCTGTGTTTTTAAAGGACACCACCATACATGACCAAAATCTACAGTATTATACCATGGTAAATGCTCAGAAATGGTTAGATTGGTTTATACTGTCTTTATGTGCAGTATTACCATGGTAAATTTGATAAACTGGACTTGACTATGCTTTTATAGTCATGGCAAAAAAAATCACATAGTATAGAGTAGTTTTTATATAGCCTGCCAGAGTTTACCATATTCACGTCATATTTTACCACAAAATATCATGGTATTATTAATAAACATGTCCAAACTGTAGTGTTAGCATGGTAAATGACTAATAAACACTACAACTGCATCAATATAAGACCAAATAGTACAATACTACATGACAGAAAGCACACTAGTGCAATGCTACCTGACTATATACCACGGTACTAAATGATTATAATATTAATTTACTATGGTATTTTAATGATTGACACTCCCCAATGGTTGGACTATGCTTTAATAGTCATGTGAAAAAAATAATAAAGTATAGAGATGTTTTTATATATTGCCTACCATAGTTTACCATTTTCACTTGCCATATTTTACCACAAAATACCATGGTATTATCAATAAACGTGTCCAAACGGTAGTATTGGAATGGTAAATGACTAAAAAACACTGTAACTGCATCTATATGATACCAAATAAGGCAATATTACATGACAGCAAATACAAAAATATGATGCTAAGTTACCTTAATATATACACCATGGTACTGAGTTATTACAATACTAATTTACCACAGTATTCTAAAGAACACCATTCCCCATTTGTTGGACTGCTTTTATAGTCATGTGGAAAAAAATACAGAGTATAGAGTAGTTTTTATTTAGCCTAATGTACCAAAGCAGTCAACGTTTACCATACTCATATGCCATATTTTACCACAAAATACCATGGTATTATCAATAAATGTGTCCAAACCGTAGTGTAAGCATGGTAAATGACTAATAAACACTACAACTCCATCAATATGACACCAAATAGTACAATACTACATGACAGAAAGCACACTAGTGCAATGCTACCTGACTATATACCACGGTACTAAATGATTACAATATTAATTTACTATGGTATTTTAATGATTGACACCCCCCAATGGTTGGACTATGCTTTAATAGTCATGTGAAAAAAATAATAAAGTATAGAGATGTTTTTATATATAGCCTACCATAGTTTACCATATTCCCTTGCCATATTTTACCACAAAATACCATGGTATTATCAATAAACGTGTCCAAACGGTAGTGTTAGCATGGTAAATGACTAAACACTGTAACTGCATCTATATGAGACCAAATAAGGCAATATTACATGACAGCTAACACAAAAATATGATGCTAAGTTACCTCAATATATACCATGGTACTGAGTTATTACAATACTAATTTACCACAGTATTCTAAAGAACACCATTCCCCATTTGTTGGACTGCTTTTATATTCATGTGAAAAAATAATACAGAGTATAGAGTAGTTTTTATTTGGCCTACCAAAGCAGTCAACGTTTACCATACTCGTATGCCATATTTTACCACAAAATACCATGGTATTATCAATAAACATGTCCAAACTGTAGCGTAAGCATGGTAAATGACTAATAAACACTACAACTGCATCAATATAAGACCAAATAGTACAATACTACATGACAGAAAGCACACTAGTGCAATGCTACCTGACTATATACCACGGTACTAAATGATTACAATATTAATTTACTATGGTATTTTAATGATTGACACTCCCCAATGGTTGGACTATGCTTTAATAGTCATGTGAAAAAAATAATAAAGTATAGAGTTGTTTATATATAGCCTACCATAGTTTACCATATTCCCTTGCCATATTTTACCACAAAATACCATGGTATTATTAATAAATGTGTCCAAAGGGTAGTGTTAGCATGGTAAATGACTAAAAAACACTGTAACTGCTTCTATGAGACCAAATAAGGCAATATTACATGACAGCTAACACAAAAATATGATGCTAAGTTACCTCAATATATACCGTGGTACTGAGTTATTACAATACTAATTTACCACAGTATTCTAAAGAACACCATTCCCCATTTGTTGGACTGCTTTTATAGTCATGTGGAAAAAAATACAGAGTATAGAGTAGTTTTTATATAGCCTACCAAAGCGGTCAACGTTTACCATACTCGTATGCCATATTTTACCACAAAATACCATGGTATTATCAATAGATGTGTCCAAACAGTAGTGTAAGCATGGTAAATGAATAATAAACACTACAACTGCATCTATATGACACCAAATAAGGTAATGTTACATGGCAAAAAAACACAAAAATACAATGTTACCTCAATATATACCATGGTACTGAATGATTACAGTATTAATTTACCACAGTATTCCAAAGAATACCACTCCCTAATAGTATATACCAGAGTATTGTCAATAAACACGTCCAAACCTTTGTGTTAGCATGGTAAATGACTAAAAAAAACAGGGTATGCGGTGTAAATCTGACCTGCAGCCGCCTGCGTCTGATTATCCCCGAATCATCCATGTTTTGTCGGCTCGAGATGCTGTTTTTGTGCGGGTCAGTGGAGCCTGGCCGGGTCTCTTGGGTTTCTATCCTCAATCCGGCTCATATCGAGCATCTGAAGGGGTCTTCACGACACCCGCATCCCGCAGGAGCCCGATAGAAATGAAATAAATAAATAAACGGATAGCTGAAGAACCGAGCGCGTGAAGCAACGCACGCTCGTGACGTCATAAAGGAACGTGCGCGAGATCAGCGCGAGTGAGCGGGCGCGTGTCCTCCGCTTTTAGCATCAGCATCTCCTGTTCTCTCTCCGTGTTCGTCCTGTTTTGTTCATTCATTTCTCTCCCTCTCTCTCTCTTTCTCTCTAATGATGATGATGATGCTGAACGGCTCCTCCTCCGCGTCTCCTCACCGCGTGATCTGCATGACGAGCGCTTTATTATTATTATTATGAAAATTAATTGTAATAATACTAAAACTGTTTATTTTTTATTGTTTATATGTGGTAGAGCAGCAGGTTTTTGTCTAATTCAAGACATTTATTTTTATAAATCTTGGTGTTGGATTTCTTGAAGAATATATATATATATATATATATATATATATATATATATATATATATATATATATATATATATATATATATATATATGTGTGTGTGTGTGTGTGTGTGTGTGTGTGTGTGTGTGTGTGTGTGTATAATTTATTTTATGATATTGAATGCATTTTTGATGCATATATCAGTATTTTGTTTACTAAACAGTTTAATTCATTCATTCATTGTTTATTTGTTATTTTTATTTATTTACCGTTATTTGTTTGGTTGTTTAGCCTGTTAATTGTTTGATTTTGTACTTAAACACCAATATATTTATTTGTTTGGTCGTTTGTACTATTTTTATAGTTTATTTTATTCATTTATTTGCTGTTATGTTTATTTGTTTGGTTGTTTATACTGTTTATTTATTGTTTATTTTTATTTATGTGCCGTTATATTTATTTCTTTGGTCGTTTATACTGTTGGTTTATTTTTATTTTTGTGCCGTTTTATTTATTCTTTGGTCGTTTATTCTATTTATTTATTGTTTATTTTTATTTATGTGCTGTTATATTTATTTGTTTGCTAGTTTATACTTTTTATTTATTGTTTATTATATTTATGTGCCGTTTTATTCATTAATTTGGTTGTTTATACTATTTATTTATTGTTTATTTATTTGTTGTTGTATTTATTTGTTTGGTTGTTTACACTGTTTATTTATTGTTTATTTTATTCATTTATTTGTTGTTATATTATTATTTCTTTGGTTGTTTATACTGCTTATTTTTGTTGATTTATTTGCTGTTAAATTTATTTGTTTGGTAGTTTAAACTGTTTGTTTATTGTGTATTTTTTATTTGTTTGCTGTTATATTTATTTGTTAGGTTGTTTATACTATCTTTTAATTGTTTATTTTATTTATTTGCCATTATATTTATTAATTTGGTTGTTTATACTATTTATTTATTGTTTATTTTTATTTATTTGTCGTTATATTTATTTGTTAGGTTGTTTATACTATCTTTTAATTGTTTATTTTATATATGTACCGTTTTATCTATGTGTTTGGTTGTTTATACTGTTTATTTTTTGTTTATTTTTATTTGTTTGCTGTTATATTTATTTGTTTTTTGTTTATTTATGTGTCTTTGATTTACCTCTTCATTCATTCATTCATTCATTCAACTGTTTGTTTAATTCTTTAGGCTCTTCATTCAGGTATTTGTTTGTTTATTTAAAGTGTGTCTATTGTGTTTGTGTTTTCATTATTACTAATTATTTTATTAATATAAATTAATTAATATTTATTTTGTTATTTTTGTTTGTTTGTTTATGACATTCATTTATATTTTATTGTTTGGTTGTTTATGCTTTTCTTTCATTCGCTTATTTATTTATTTATTTATTTATTTATTTATTTATTTATTTATTTGTTTGTTTGTTTGTTTGTTTGATTATTTATTTATTTATTTATTTATTTATTTGTTTATTTATTTATTATTTATTTGTTTTGTTTGTTTATTTATGTCTCTTAACAATCAAGCCTTTCGTTTGTTTGTCATTAAGATTATTTTAACTGTTTATTTACATGACTTTCATTTAACTCTTTATCCATTCATGTAATTGTTTGTTTGTTTAGGCTTTTCAGTTTAATAGTTTTTTTTAATTATTCAGCCTTTGTTCATTTATTCATTGAAATTATGTCTCTTAAATAAAATTTTTATTCTTTTAAGCGAGAGGGCTTAACAAACAATTGCAAATGCACACGCATTTAAGAAAACACACGCAATTATGTAATTACAAAAAATCCATGCTGTCAAACCAATAATGATCTTTTCATAATTGCCAGGAGTTCTTTGTAATAGCATGTGCTACTGTAGCGCATTAGGCTCTCGCTCATTTGCATTTAAAGGCACAGGCTACAAAACACTTGTCTTTTTATTCCGAAATTCCCATATGCAGGATGTTGCTCTCGGTCTGAAGAGCAGAATTAAACACAGTCTGATTCTCTTAATCTCCTCATATTGTGAGTCTGGGATGCCGGAGTATTGCGTAATGTTGAGCAGCGGAGGATTGTCTGTTTTTTACATAACACACGGTCAGATCAGCAGCGCTCTCTCTCTCTCTCTCAGTGTCTACCGCACTAAAACTGCTCTGGGATCAGCATTATAACCACAATAACTGCAATTGATAATTGGTTTATGTTTTATCAGCAGGAAATGTGCATGCTAAAAAAATCTAACTGTCAGTGTTGACTGTCGGAGATATTAAGTTTTATTTTTTTTTACTTTAGAAGTTCCATTTAGTTGCATCTGTTTTCAATCGTTGTTTTTGTTCTATATCTTATCCTTGTAGTTTAGGTTTCTTTTATTCAGTCTTGTGATTCGTGTCCAATCAAATCGCACATTACATTGCACAAACTGTTTGGAAGCGGTAAAAGTGTCCAAGAAGATGTCCAAAATCTTTACACGCATTGACCCAGAGACTGTTTAGATGCATGTCACTGATGAGAAGATGACGGATGTTTACTGTATGATGACCCAAATGGCCTTAAACAGCCAGCAGGCACAAGACGCCAACATGACGTCAGATTGACGTTTAGCCCCAACGTCATGGCGACGTTGCATTTTGTTAGGAAATAAAAATCGTGTTGACGTCAGAACCTAATGTCAGGACGATGTCAATGTCTAATGTCCAACCAAAAATCAACCAAATATCAACGTCTAACGATGTTCCAGCTTGACGTTGTGTGGACGTTACCACTATGACGTCTATCAGACGTTGGATTTTGTTTGCCATACCTGACAAATAAATGTCAGTATTTGACGTCAATAGGATGCTGGTTTAAGATGTTGGCTCGACGTTGGATTTTGGTCACTTTCTAACAACCTAAAATCAACCAAACATTTGACGTCATTATTTGACATTAAAATATCGTTGTCCTTAGACGCTGACTAGACATTGAATTTTGGTCACCTGACATGATGACCTAAATCTAACCTAATATTAACGCCTCATGATGTTGTGTGCCTGCTGTGCAATAACTAGATGCACTACAGAATGTTACGTTTACACGCACATCCACAAATTACATGTAAACGCATCAGCTTTCTACAGCGTAATACTCACTACTCTTGAATGCTTTTGAAAGAGCTGCTATTTACTCATACTATGAGCAATACTTACAACAGATACTTTTACTCTACTCGCACTACATTTTTAGGCAAGTAATACTACTTTTACCCACGTATAATTTTTCAGTACTCTTTCCATCACTGAGCACTTTCAATAGGGTATATGCCAAGCTATTGTTGTTCCCATACTGATAAACTTCGGGTGACCTGTTATTGTGAGTTTTTTTCCATCAAATACGGTTCCTTTTACAGCATAGATGTTGTAATGTCATTAAATAGAATCAGTTAAACAGACTTTAGCATTTAGTTGCTCAAGCGTAAAACAAGACAAAAAGCTGTTTACTCGCACACGCCTGTCAGAATCGGCAGGCTAACGCAGAAGCTCCATTGAATATACTGGGGTAAAATAAATGCTCATATTATAAAGACATGGCGGAGGAAATGTAATTTAATGCAGTGCTTCTTGTACAATCTTAGACCCATTTTATATCAGATATCACTCAGCCATTGTAGATCGCTGATTTTAAAGAAAACAGCCCTTAAATGCGCCGATTTTGCATTGGCATACAGTTCACTGGAAGCAATAAAACCCAGGTTTCAAGCAAATTAAAAGTCCTACTAGCATGCTTCGACATATACCCTATTACCATTGTGTATGAAATGTGCTACAGAAATAAACCTGCCTTGCCTTTTTTTTTTCAAATAAGGCAAGAAATTAACCTGCCTTACCTAAATTTTAATTAATTGTTTAGTAATTTAATATTTTGTGTAAATTATTCTTATTTTCTTTCTGTTTTATATATATATATATGTACAGTTGAAGTCAGAATTATTAGCCCCCCTGTATTATTAGCTCCCCTGTTTATTTTTTCTCCAATTTCT